>NW_011477592.1:18496-19649 GCF_000754665.1 Bison bison bison | reverse complement strand
AGGCTCCTCTGTTCATGAGATTTTCCAGGCAAGAATACTGGAGTGGGTTGCCATGCCCTTCTCCAGGGGGATCTTCCTGGCCCAGGGATCGAACCTGCATCTCATGTCTCCTGCACTGGCAGCCAGCTTCTTTACTACTAGGGTCACCTGGGAAGCCCATATAATCTATGGGAAATCTGTATGTCCTGTTTTCCTGAATCTAATCCCTGGGAATGGGCCCTGAGCACCTGTGCTTCTGAAACCTCCCAGGCTACTCTGATGTGTGATCTGAGTTGAGACCCACTGCCCACATCTCATGGTTAAATGTGCAAAGGAACTTAGAAGACACAGCTTGCCTTGGGTCTCACTGTATATCACAAGGAAAGCCTTTCCTCAGTGTTCGTGCTGGCTCATCCTGCTAAACCATAGGGCTCTTCTAATCTATGGCTTTAAACTCCACCATTTCCAGGCTGCTCACACTGGACACACACAGATCCCTTTCAGTTGAATCAAATATACTCAGAGTATAGCAGGTCTTGCTCCCACAGCCTGTCTCTGAAGCTGAACATGAGAAGTTAACACTGTTAAACCCAAACATTCAAGATGAGCTTTTAGTTAAGATATAACACACTGCATCTATTTTCTCTGTTTTACAATGCTTTGTTTTCTTGATGGCTCACAGGACAGGAAGAACTGCTCCTCTTGAGGGTTAGCCAATTCTTATACATAGTAAACAACTTGCCTGGGAGAATGACTCTGATGTGAAAACCAACCATCTGCCTCCAAATATCAGGATTCTGGAGTCCAGGACACTATTCCTATGCCCTGAGTCACCATCGGGCCATGTCCCAGACAATGAGAGATTACCCCTGTCGCCCAGAGCCTGCTGATATTACTATTCAGTGTAATCCTAAACTTCCTCAGTTGCTTACCCTGCCTCACTCAATTCTTCCCACAAAACCCAGTGAACGCATAAGGCTTTGACTTATGCATTCCTCTCACTCCTCCTGCCTTCTGACCAACCTTAGTTCTTTCCTGCATGGTCTTATATAGTGTGGCATTTTCTCTCCCCATGGGAACTGTGAAAAACAATCTTTTCAATGGCGATGATCTCCTGATCTGTTCTTCCCACCATTCCTTCAATAAAAGTAAGATCTCAGGTATATTTTAAAAA
>NW_011477592.1:13356-15377 GCF_000754665.1 Bison bison bison | reverse complement strand
AATCCAGAGGGTGATTTTGCCCCCCCAGGGGACACATGTCACTGTCTGAAGACATTTTTGGTTGTTACAACTAGAAGGAAGAGTGCTAATGGCATGTACTGGGAAGAGGTCAGGGTGCTGCTGAACACGGGTACACAGGGCAGCAACCCCTGCAACAGGGAATTAACCAGCCCCCAAATGTCCATAGTGCCAAGAGCAGGAAAACTTCTACTGGTCGTTCTGATTTCCTGGGTGATTTTTACCCAAATGTATGTTCCCTAATGGTATTCCTATAACAAGTTCCATGGAGCAATATGATGAACAGTGCATGTTATGGCAGCTGAATGAGGCTGTTGAGTGGTTAAGTGAATGAAGAAGACTACCACTCATGACAGAAGTAAAGGGATGGACCAAAGCTCATCCATTTGACTAAAGGAGATGCTTTTGAAGCACTGAAAATTCACACCTATTTAGAGCATCAAAACAACCTCAGCCTGGGTTTTATAGGATGCAAACAAACATGGTCAGGCATTTCCAAAGCAGTGGGCAGCTTGGCACAAACAACTAATTCCACTGATGAATATTTGAGGTTGTTTGATATACACCAAAACATTGGTAAGTGTGGTTACTCTATAACACAGGGATGGAATTGGGCTTTCATGGATATAGTTCAGGATTCGTGAGGGAAAAACTGCCACTCTTGCCATTGGCCTCATTTATGGACAAACTTTCTACAGTTCTGCTGATTTGTTTGATGCTCTGTAATTGTGGCCAAAATCTAAACTTGGTGTCAGGGAGACAATGAATGACTAATTTGTGAGCAGTATCACCACCTGTTGAGAGAGGTCAGGGAATAGTGATGGTGAGAGGAGAGGTAAGCTTGCTGGGATTTCTCAGCCAACAAGAGTTTACAAGCCATCTGTAGACACACATGGCTTTAATATTTCTACCTACCGGCTTACTGTGTGCCAGGATTGGGCTCAGTGTGCTAAATGCATATATTCTACATAGGCTTTGTTATATGTGTTTTACAGGGTAGAAAGCCAAGAGTTAGAGATGGCAGATGCCAGGCTGGTAGGTTCAAACTCAGTCTGACCTGAAGCCACTACTTGTGGCACCAAGCCATTTTGTTTAGACAGCTTTCTGACTGCTCTCTGAAATCTCACAGCTCCAAAATTTGTTTGTGACTGGTCACCAAATGCCAGCCTAAATTCAAGTAATTACTTTTAGAAATGTCAGTTGATGTACTTTAACCTTGAGCCAAGAGTAGTAGTAGCAGTGTTAGTGGCTAAGTTGTGTCCAACTATTTGTGACCCCATGGACTGTAGCTTGCCAGGCTCCTCTGTCCATGGGATTCTCCAGGCAAGAACACTGGAGTAGATTGCCATTCCAACAGACTCTGCTCAAATGAAACCTGAGTGGATCTATCCTAGAGAATGTTCTATAACCAAACCACTTTTTTCTACATCTGAAACTAACATAATATTGTAAATCAACTATACTGCAATTAAAAAAAATGATTAAAATACCTAGGTAGAAACATCAAAAGAAACTGCTTACATATGGGCAGGAGGAAAGAAGGTGGAGGGTGACTAAGACCTCCTAGTTCTCCTCCAGACCAGAACTTTAACAAAGTCCCCATGGTTAATGAATGTAGAATGAGGTGGATTATAAGAAGGTTGTCCTGGAAGAGAAGGCTGTTTATTTCTGAAATAGCTGATTGAGGAAGATTGTGACTCTCCATCCTTCGGGATATTTTTACATATTGGTGTGTAGGTTCCTTACCTGTGCAGATACCTGAGTCCCTGCAGTTGGACAGGATGAATTTTCCGAAACTGAAAGCTTTAATTCTCTCCTTGTTGGCTCCTAAATATTTCCTGTTTTTTTTTTTTTTTTTTTTGTACATTGTAGGCAGTTAAGTGGCTTCAGAAAGAAGATACAATCTATATTGAAAAGAATTGTAAGTAAGAGCAAATGTCAAGATCTGGGATAAAGTTCATGGTTTCTGGACATGGGGGGCCTCTCTGAAACACACACACACA
>NW_011477592.1:7999-11038 GCF_000754665.1 Bison bison bison | reverse complement strand
TATCCAGCTATAGTGTTGCTTACTCTCATTTGCTTTTAAATTCCTTTGTCTTTAGTAGGACAGATCAACTCAGGAGCGATTAACAAAGTTAGCTCCTGTCTTCTGTTGTTGAATACCCACATATTTTAAAACTTGCCTTTTCAGGCTGTTTTCCATTACTATTGAACACATTCCCTCTTCATTCCGACTGCAATTTCTCTATATTCTGTGTACGTGTGTTGTGGTTGTCTAAGTTAAACAGAATGCCTGAAACATTTCTGACTGATGAGAGATGCAATGGTGACTTTTGGGTCCTTGAAGGCTTTTTTGTTTGTTTGTTTTAAATTCTTCCACTGCATAATTTGACTTACTTAGCTTATGGAAATCTAAAATTCCCTAATTATTTGCTTTGTTACTTGTACCTGTTTAAACTGTCCAAATCATGTTTTGGGATGCCAGTTTTTTGAACCTATGTCTACACACTTGTGTTAGTCCCTACTTAAATTCTTCACAGCAATTGAACACATCTGTACAAAATATAGCAGTTCTTATATTTTTTTCAGATATCTATTTTTTATTCCTCCTAACATAGCCTTGTACATTTTTAAAAATTTTATTTAATTGAAGGATAATCACTTTACAATATTGTGTTGATTTCTGCCAAACATCAGCATAAATCAGCCATAGACACACCTATGCCCCATCTTGAACCTCCATCCCACCTCCCTCCCTATCTCACCCCTCTAGATTGTTACAGAGCCGTGGTTTGAGTTCCCTGAGTCATACAACAATACAAACAGATAGTTCCACTGGCTATCTATTTTACATATGTTAATGTATGTTTCCATGTTACTCTCTACATACATCCCACCCTCTCCTTCCTCCCCAATCCCTCTGGGTCCATAAGTCTGTTCTCTATGTCTGTGTCTCCATTGCTGTCCTATAAATAATTTCATTAGTACCATCTTTCTAGATTCCATTTATATGTGTTACTATACAATTTTTGTTTTTCTCTTTTTGACTTATTATTCTCTCTTTTCTTCTCTTGTTATTCTCTTTTTGACTTATTTGATTTCACTCTGTATAATAGGCTCTAGGTTCATCCACTGGAACTGACTCAAATGTGTTCCTTTCTATGGCTGAGTAATATTCCATTGTATAATTGTACACAGCTTCTTTATTCATTCATCTGTCGATGGACATCTAGGTTGCTTCCATGTTCTAGCTATTGTAAATAGTGCTGCAATGGACATTGGGGTACATGTATTTTTCAGTTTTGGTTTCCTCAGAGTAAATGCCTTGTAGTGGGATTTATGGGTCATTATATGGTTTTATTCCTAGTTTTTTAAAGGAATCTCCATATTGTTCTCAGAGTGGTTGTATCAGTTTGTATTCCCACCAACAGTGCAAGAGGATTCCCTTTTTCCCACACCCTCTCCAGCATTTACTGTTTGTAGACTTTTTGATGATGGCCTTTCTGACTGGTGGAGAAAGAAATGGCAATCCACTCCAGTATTCTTGTCTGGAGAACCCCATGGACTGAGGAGCCTGGAGGCCTAAAGTCCATAGCGTCACAAAGAGTTGGTTACGATTGAGCATGCATGCATTCTGACTGTGTGAGGTGATATCTCATTGTAGTTTTGATTTGCATTTCTCTAGTAATGGGTGATGTTGAACATCTTTTCAACATCTTGTCTTCTTTGTCAAAAATAAGGTGCCCATAAGCAAGAGGGTTTATCTCTGGGCTTTCTTTCTTGTTCCATTGGTATATATGTCTGTTTTTGTGCAAATACTGTTTTGATGACTGAAGCTTTGTAGTATAGCCTGAAGTCAGGAAGGTTGATTCCTCCAGCCCCATTCTTCTTTTTCAAGACAGCAATTCTTGTATTTTTATACACATTGAAATATTTTTATTAATGGGATATTTAAAAATCAGCATTATAAGCTTTTTGGCTACTTTTGTTATTATTCTGAATAACAGTAATAATAATAGCTACCATTTGTTGTACACTTACCATATATAAGTCACTGAGCCATAAGTTTTACATGCTCACACCAACCATATGAAGTATGGATTATTACATCTGTGAGTCACATGGAGGCCCAGAAAGTTTAAGTAACTTTCTCAAGACTGCATAACCAGCAGAACCAGGATTTAAGGCAAGGAATGTCATTTCCTAAAGCCTCACTTGTTAGGAGTGCGTTTCCCAATATATGGATGTTTTGGGGATTTATCACTGGGTTAACATTTCCCAAACCAAAATGGAAAAACATTTTTCACAATCACATCACCATCACCAGTGAAAACAATTTACTCAAATAATTATGAAGGAATTGGAGTTCTTTCAAGAGCAATCAATGCATTATGACTTCTGCTGACTAGATTAAGAGCTAGAGCAGTCAGGTCCATCAAACCCATCAATCCAGTAGATCACTGGAGTAGCTAAACATGCACAAAGGCCTTTTCTTTCAGATAAACCTGCAGATGGAACCACTCCCAAGTGCTGTTTTTTAAAAATATCAAACCACAAATTGTGTGTACATAAGTTTTGTGTACATATTCAAACTTTGCTTTTCAGTTCAGTTCAGTTGTTCAGTTGTGTCCGACTCTGCGATCCCATGGACTGCAGCACGCCAGGCTTTCCTGTCTATCACCAACTCCTGGAGCTTACTCAAACTCATGTCCTTCGAGTTGGTGATGTCATCCAACCATCTCATTTTCTGTCGTCCCCTTCTCATCCTGCCTTCAATCTTTCCCAGCATCAGGGTCTTTTCCAAAGAGTCAGTTCTTCACGTTAGGTGGCCAAAGTATTGGAGTTTCAGCTTCAGCATCAGTCTTTCCAATGACTAGTCAGGACTGATTTCCTTTAGGATTGACTGGTTAGATCTCTTTGCAGTCCAAGGGACTCACAAGAGTCTTCTCCAACATCACAGTTAAGAAGTATCAGTTCTTCAGTGCTCAGCTTTCTTTATAATCCAATTCTCATATCCATACATGACTACTGGAAAAACCATAGCTTTGACTAGACAGACCTTTGTTAGCAAAGTAATGTGTCTGCA
>NW_011477592.1:3871-6056 GCF_000754665.1 Bison bison bison | reverse complement strand
TGATATTTCTCCCGGCAATCTTGATTCCAGCTTGTTTCTTCCAGTCCAGTGTTTCTCATGATGTACTCTGCATAGAAGTTAAATAAACAGGGTGACAATATACAGCCTTGATATACTCCTTTTCCTATTTGGAACCAGTCTGTTGTTTCATATCCAGTTCTAACTGTTGCTTCCTGACCTGCATACAAATTTCTTAAGAGGCAGATCAGGTGGTCTGGTATTCCCATCTCTTTCAGAATTTTTCACAGTTTATTGTGATCACAATAAACTGTGGAGCATCAGAGGACTCACTATATGTTGATGCTTGAAGTGAAAGTGGAAGTGTTAGTAGCTCAGTCACATTCAACTCTTTGCAACCCTATGGACTGTAGTCTGCCAGGCTCCTCTGTTCGTGGAACTCTCCAGGCAAGAATATTGGAATGGGTTGCTATTCCCTTCTCCAGGGGATCTTCCCAACCCAGAGACTGAACCCCGGTATCTTCAACATTGCAAGCGGATTCTTTACCATCTGAGCCACTAGGGACGCCTGTAAGCATGTGGATAAATGAGTAATCCGAAGCATGTGGATAAATAAGTAATCCGATTTAAAAACCAAATGGTCCTCACCTTGACTCCCACAGAGACACTCATTTTTCCCTTTGGAGAGTTTCCTTCTCTGTTGGCTCTTCCGTAAAGGCAGTGGTATATATCATGGCTGGTCAGAGTAAATTTATGTGCTGCCTTTATGTCACTTTTCTCTCCAATGAGTCTCCTTAACACCTTTACAAAAAGGTGCTATGCATTTGACATATATAAATCTTGTAGAGCTGTGCTTCTTTTACTTGAGGACTTGGGCCCCAAGTTCAGAAGCACTTCATTAAAAGTGAAGTATTGTAACACTGTGTTTTCACCTGGCTCTGGTGGGAATATGAGTAGAAGACTCAATGTGCCTGTGTTTATGATTGCAATGCATTATTTCCACAACACAATCCTGAGTGAGACAGGCTCTATTATCACTCTCATTATGCAGATGGGGAAACCAAAGCAGAGAGTTATCAAGTAACTTACCCAAGGTCACAAAGATATGAAATGTCAGATCCAGGACTTTAGAATCTTTAAGTTTACTGTGTATAGGTTAAGCTCAGATTAAAACCTTTTTTTATTGATTTATTATTTTTAATTTAATTGAAATGGTCTTGCAATATTTGATAATTCTCAAATGTGCCCATGGAACTCTGCAATGGGGGCCCTGCCTCTCGCCCCACTGGTAGTGGGTCCCAGAGGCCTGCCTTAATAACTCCCTCTCAGCTGGAACTAGGAGTGGAATTGTTGAGTCATTTGATAATTTTATATATTTAACATTTTGAGGAATGACAAACTGTTTTCCACAATGGCTGTAACGTGCACCATTTTATACTGCCACCAGTAATGGATGAGTGTTCCAATTTTTAAAGAGATGAGACCTTTGTTAGAATTGATTAGATTTTAAACTATTTTTCCGGGTTTATTGCCGTATAATTGACAGATTGAAAATAATGTATATTTAATGTGGATAACTTGACCTTTATATACATTGTGAAATAATCACAACAATCAAGCTAATTAATATAACCATCAGCTCACACAATTACCATCTTTTTGTGTGTGTTTAGTTAGAACAATTAAAATCTACCCTCTTAGTATATTTTAAATACATCATACACTGTATGACAAACAGCATAAACTATATGCCACACTGTTGTAAGTGAGCTCTCCAAAACTTATTCATCTTGTGTAGCTGAAACTTTGTACCCTTTGATTAAGGTACATCTTTTCTTTCTCCCCTCCCCTAGCCCCTGAAAACCACCATTAAACTCTCTCACTATGAAGTTTACTATTTTAGATTCCACATATGAGATCATGTCTTTGTCTGTTTTGTGTCTGGCTTATTTCATTTAGTATAATGTAGTACAGGTTTATCCATGTTATGGCATATACAAAATTTCCTTCTTTTTAAAGGCTGAATAATATTACATAATATAATATGATATAATGTAAGATAATATGATAATGTTGAGCTTTAAGCCAACTTTAGTTTGGCTTAAAGAAAACGAAGATCATGGCATCCGGTCCCACCACTTCATGGGAAATAGATGGGGAAATAGTGGAAACAGTGTCAGACTTTATTTTTCTGGGCTCCAAAATCACTACAGATGGTGATTGCAGC
>NW_011477592.1:0-465 GCF_000754665.1 Bison bison bison | reverse complement strand
GATGATGGGAGGGATTGGGGGCAGGAGGAGAAGGGGACGACAGAGGATGAGATGGCTGGATGGCATCACTGACTCGATGTATGTGAGTCTCAGTGAACTCCAGGAGTTGGTGACGGACAGGGAGGCCTCGCATGTTGGGATTCATGGGGTCGCAAAGAGCGACATGACTGAGCTACTGATCTGATCTGATCTGAGGTATGTCATAGCTTTACTTCCAATGAGCAAGCATCTTTTGATTTTATGGCTACAGTCAACATCTATAGTGAGTTTGGAGCCCAAGAAGAGAAAATCTGTCAGTTTTCATTGTTTCCCCGTCTATTTGCCATTAAGTGATGGGAATGGATGCCATGATCTTTTCTTTTTGAACACTGAGTTTTAAGCCAACTTTTTCACTCTCCTTGTTCACTTTCTTCAAGAGGCTCTTTAGTTCATCTTTACTTTCTGCCATAAGGGTGTTGTCATCCT
>NW_011477591.1:45344-46085 GCF_000754665.1 Bison bison bison | reverse complement strand
TGGCTGACTACAGTTCGTGGGGCCTCCAAGAGTCAGACGCGGCTCAGCGACTAGCACTACGATGGAACTGTCACAGCGGCTCTGGGGGTGTCAGCTGTACGTGCTCAGTCACGTCCGACTCTCTGCAACCCATGGACTGTAGCCCGCCAGGCTCCTCTGTTCATGGGATTCTCCAGGCCAGAATACTGGAGTGGGTTGCCATTCCCTCCTCCAGAGGATCTTCCCGACTCAGGGATCAAACCCAGGCCTCCCGCATTGCAGGCAGATTCTTTACCCTCTGAGCCACCAGGGAAGCCTGGTGTGTCATTCAGCGTGCTGACCGAGGATGAATGTCCAGTCAAAGTTGACTCGTCTGCCATCGTGGGCCCGTTTGACTCTACCAGGTTTATGCTGTACCCTTGGGCTGCATCAGTCTTTCAGGGGTTGTGGCCTCCTGTTTCGAGGACCCTTTGGCCGCTCCTTATTGGCAGGGTTGGAGCTGCGCAGGGGAAACAGGAGGGCCCCACAGGGAGTGTGAAACCTGAAGAAAGCAGGTTGGGCGCCCTCCGTGGGCAGGTTTCCCCGTTTCCTTCAGTCACCCGGGACCCGGGCGCTGCCCTGCCCCTCTCGGCCTCGCGTCTCTGCCCGCTTTCCCGCAGGGTGGCCGCGGCGCGCCGGCCGATGTCATCTCCCACGTCTCCTCGGTCTCGCCTCCAACGTGAAGCGATCCCGCAAGCACGGAGGGGCACGGGGGGCAAGGCC
>NW_011477591.1:39805-42074 GCF_000754665.1 Bison bison bison | reverse complement strand
CTGTAGCCCACCAGGCAGCCTCTGTCCATGGGATTCTCCAGGCAAGAATACTGGAGTGGGTTGCTGTTTTCTTCTCCAGGGGATCTTCCTGACCCAGGGATGGAACCCATATCTCTCACGTCTCTTGCATTGGCAGGCGGGCTCTTGACCACTAGGGCCCCCTGGGAGGACCCCCTGACTTCCCACACCAGACACCAACTTTCAGCCACGTGAGTGATCCAAACTCCCAAGTTAGCTATTTGAGTATCCTTCCAGAGATTTTATACACACCCCGGCGATGCCCCCGTGCACAGAAGGTGCCCTGTAGTTACGCAGAGAGGGTGGCCCAGCGCCTCTCCGCACTTTCTAGGTTCACCTCTCGGTGCGGAGATCACCCTGACCCACACGGGGCGCCTCCACTCCGCAGCTGTGACGTATTCTGTCCACTGTGCGGGCCGTGGTGTCACTAACCCGGTCCCTGCCCCTGGACATCGAGGCCTTTTACAGCAGCTTGCTGCATGAACGAGGTTCTGAGGAAGACTCGCACGTCAGTCACCTGGCACTCGTGTGCACTTATCTGTAGGGCGGACTCCTAGAACGCCTGGGTCCAGCCAGGCTGTCAGCTTCGCCAGGCTGATGCAGAATGTACCTGTGTACTGCGTTTTTTCTTTTTTTCCCCCCTAAACATCTGTTTCATGAAGTCTCAGATACAGCGGTGCAGTGAACTCCCTGCCCCATCATGGGTCTCAGCGACCCGTCCTTCCACCGTTCTCTTCGTGTCCAGACCCCCAACTGCCCTTGTTTTCCCACAACTGTCTTGCAGTCTTAACAGCACGTGCGCAGAAAGACACACACAAAAAATTGTAAATCTTGACAAATGGCTGCACCTGCATGGCACACCCCCACATGAAGCTGGAAATGCCTGTCACCGCACGTGCCCGGTGTCCTGCCTGGCCTGCCCTCCTCTGCCCAGCTGCCCTCCTGCGGCTTCCCCCGGACAGCTCTGCCTGCCCTGGAACTCCTGGCAGGCATCGTGCACCCCATCCGCCTCCTCCCCTGGGAACGCTGACGTCCACCCATGGCGCGCCTTGCTCGCCGGTTCCCTTTGGGTCTGTTTCACCGTGTGGTGTGAGTGTGCAGCGGTCACATTCACGGACGTTCAGGCCATATCTAGTTTCCACGTAATATGGGAAAGCCACTGTGAACATTTTTTTAAGGTTTTTAAAATTTTTAATACTTTGGCTGTGCCTCCAGGGATGTGGACTCTAGGTTGCCGAACTAGGGATTGAAGCCACGTACTCTGCAGTGGAAGTGCCGAGTCCCATCCCCTGGCCTGCCAGGGAAGCCCCGGTGTGAACATCTGAGTCAGGCCCCTTTGTACACTCGTGCGTCAGCTCTCCTGGGCCACGCTCTGGAGCGGCATCGCTTCCTCCAATGGTGGGCGCATGTTGACCTTGGTAAGAAGCTCAGTCCGTCTTCCGTGCAGTGTGGGGGTGCTCTGGTTGCTCCACGTCTCCACCCACACTCGGTGGTGTCGGTCACCGACTTTCAGGACGGGGTGTGGTGACGGCTCACTGTGGTTTTGTGAGTTTCACGCTCTTGCACGAGCTTCTCAGCCATTTATGTGTGTGTCTTCCCTTGGGACGTATCTGGTGTCCCTGCAGCCACAAACACACACGTCTGGCTGGTTGCAGTGTTTGTTGTTCAAAGCTAGGCTCCTGCCCAGGCTCTGCTTCACTCGCTCTCCGGTGCCTTCCAACTGTTACTCTAAACACACCTTTTTTTTTGTTTTTTCGGCCCAGAATTTCTCACTACTTTCCATGGGGGTAGGGGACGGCATATTAAGAAGTAGACACATCACTTTGCCAACAAAGATCTGTCTAGTCCAAACTGTGGTTTTTCCAGTAGTCATGTATGGATGTGAGAGTTGGGCTACAAAGAAAGCTGAGTGCCAAAGAATTGCTGCTTTTGAGCTGCAGTGTTGGAGAAGACTCTTGAGAGTCCCTTGGACTGCAAGGAGATCCAACCAATCAATTCTAAAGGAAATCAGTCCTGAATATTCATCGGAAGGACCAATGCTGAAGCTGAAACTCTAATACTTTGGCCACCTGATGTGAAGAACTGAGTCATTGGTAAAGACCCTGATGCCGGGAAAGATTGAAGGCAGGAGGAGAAGGGGACCACAGAGGATGAGATGGTTGGATGGCATCACTGACTCAATGGACATGAGTTTGAGTGAGCTCCAGGCGTTGGTGATGGACAGGGAGGCCTGGCGCGCTGCAGTCCATGG
>NW_011477591.1:38128-39448 GCF_000754665.1 Bison bison bison | reverse complement strand
GATGGAGGCGGGGGTGGGGCTGAGGGGGCAGGGAAGAGGCCTGGGAGCCCAGGGCGGGGTGCTGGCTGCATTTCCTGCACAATGTTGAGTCTTGGGGGCCTTGGCACCTGGAGGGGGAGATGGAGGGGGGAGGTGGGCCGAGAGCCCAGAGGCGTGAGGAAGGGAGGGGCTGTACCTGGAGGCCTGCGCCCCAAGCGGGCTGGGGTCTTGTGAGGAGTGATGGGGAAACAGGCGCCTCCATTCCCGGCCGGCCGGTGGGGGCTGACAGGAGAAAAGGTCCGTCTGCGCCCCCTGCGAGGAAATGGAACCCGTGCGGGCCACCTGGGGCGGGGGAGTTTAAGGGCTGTGGCCCCTGGGGAGGGTGTGGGCAGAACAGGGTTTGGCCTGTGGGCTCCTGGGGAGGGCAGCGTGCCCAGAGCTGTGGCTCTGAGTGCCTTGCAGCCCGCGGCCTGTGGGCTGAAGGGCAAAACGGAAACACCAACAAACTTCACCTCCAAGAAGACTGCGGTGGCGCGTCTGGGTCCAGACAGGGCCAGGCTGGGGTCTGAGCCTCCCCGCTCCTAGGCCAGGGTCCGCCAGCCTGCATGCCCCTCTGAAACACCAAAGGTATGGGCTGGACTGTGCCCCCAAATTCAGATCGTGCAGACCCTGACCCCAGAGCTCAAGCGTCACTGCTTCTGGAGACGGCGTCTCTGAAGAGGTGATGAGCGTGAACTGGGGTCCCAGGGTGGGCCCTCGTCCAGTCTGACTGGAGACCCTCTAAGAGGAGGTGAGGACAGAGACAGGCACAGAGGGGCCCCCACGTGAGGACACGGCATCTGCACCCCACGGAGACAGGCCTCATGGGGAGCCGGGCCTGTGCTCCTGGATCCGGGGTCCCAGGCTCCAGGGGTGAGTGGCGATGCCCGTGGTCCAGGCCCCCCGTGGTGCTGTGTGAGGGCAGTGCCAGCCAACCAGCAGTACCAGTAGAGACAGACGCCAGGCTGCGGTTCACGATTCACAGTGAGAAATACAGGGAATCCCAGGCAGTCCAGGGGCTAGGACTGCGGTCTCACTGCCCGGAGCCCGAGTTCAGTCCCTGGTCAGGGAACTGAGATCTCACAAGCCACATGGCAGGCACAACCAAAAAAACACACATACATACTTGGTCTTCGTTCCTGTCTCTGGCACAGAGCCCCCGAAACCCTCAGCGTTTCCTGCGTGAAGAAACCCATCAAGCTGTCACCTGTTTCCTGTGAAGGAGGTGACTGGAGGCCCCTGAGGGTGGGGACAGCTGCCGGGAGGACCAGCATGCGTGACAGCCCCGCCCCCTGACTCTCG
>NW_011477591.1:32069-36200 GCF_000754665.1 Bison bison bison | reverse complement strand
CACACTGCCACCTCTGCAGGGCGGCCTGCGGCCTGGGGCACCTGTGCCATGCGCTCCTGGAGGGTCCTGAGTGCCCACCCCGCTGGTGGTCGTGCGGACGTCTCTTGGCCCAGAGTCCTGCCCTTGACACTGCCTCTAGTGCCACTGCGCCAAGGGGGAGGGGCAGCGCCCAGCACCAGCAGGGCAGCATCAGCTGAGGTTTGTAGGAGCGCCTGGGTTTGCCACCCACTGGCTCTGCGACTGCAGGCCAGCCAGGCCCCTCCCTTCATGTGCTTTAGGCTAGATGCTCCCCCCAGGCATGGGGGCAGCAGCTTCAATGATGGGCACGGGGGCAGAGTGTGAGCTCAGCTGGGCAGAGCCGGGCTGGCAGGAGGGGTCCCGGAAGCCCATCCTGGTCAGCATCCCCCTCCAGGTACCTTCTGACTGCCCTCTTGCCCTGCCCGGGTTGGCACAGCAACAGCCTCCTCTGGGTTCTGAGAAGGCCTGGGCTGAGTCACAGGCCCAGCTGGGAACAGGGCAGGGCCTCCCTGCAGGACAGTGGCTCCAGTCCAGGAGGAAGGCTCCTTGAGAAGCAGGCTGGGCTGGGCAGGGGAGGTGCAGGTACCACCTCCCAGAAGCAAGGACGCGTGCACTCAGGGTCCGGGCTGGGAAGGCCTCGAAGGCCCAGGACCCAGTCCTCCCGGCACCAGTTCACCCGGCCAGCCTCTGGGGTCCTCTCAGCAAGCGAGGCCCCCGGACCCACCCCCTCCAGGGTCCGTCTCAGCTCTTCCTGCTGAGTGTTACGGCCAGGGACACACATCAGGCTGTGTGCCCCAGGCCCGGCGATGGGGCTCAGGGAAGCCAGTTTCAGGCCCCTGTGTGGGGAGGGGGCTGGAATGCCCATGCAGACTGCCCATCAGCCCTGCCATCAGCTGGAGCTGGCTCAGGGGTCCTAGAAACCCCAGCGGTCAAGCCTGTCCAGCCTGACTCACCCGACCCGGTCCCACTCAGCAGTCCCGAGATCAAGCTGGGTGCCACAGGGTGGAGGTGGGAGTGGCGGGCGCGAGACCCCCGCCCAGCCTTGCTCGCCTCGTGAGGGTCGGTCCCGCCCAGGGGGAGGCAGGGGTGTACAAACAGGGTGTGGAGGGAGGGGAGAGGCACAGGGTGAGGGGGGGCAGATGGGGACCGCCTCTGGAACAGGGGCCGAGACCCAGACCCAGAGGGCTGAGGGCCTCAGGAGGCAGCCTGCACCAGGTGAGGCCACGAGCCGCCTCACCAGGTCCCAGCCTGCAGCCTGCTCCCCAGGATTCGGGGTGGGGGCGAGGTCACAATCTGGGGAAAGAGGGTCCATCACCGGTACACAGCATGCTGCAGCCCCCTGCGCCCAGGAGACACGGCAGGTGGCACCCAGGACAGGGCTCCCAGAGTGCCCACTGCACACCCGGGTCCTCCCGAAGACCAGCGGCACTTCCGACTCCCACTTGCACTGGTGTCCCCAGGAACAACCACGGCCATCTCCACCTGGGGTGGGCTTTATTACCACTGAGACGACGACGTGCACGGGGAGGAGACCGTCACAGCAGGCGGGCACATGCCAGAAGTCCTCCCGCTGAGCGCCAACGACTGTCCTCTGGGCACACGGAGGACCCCCCCCCCACCCAGGGGCAGCGGCGCCCGAGGGGCGGGAGGCTGGGCCATCTAGGAGGGCCCCACACAGCAGGCACCCCCAGTAAGGTCTCTCTACACACGCCTCCGTGACACAATCCCACACGGTTAGTGTCTTAAATACATGTGTGTGTGTGTATGTATATATATATATATTTTATCTGAACTGTGTCAGTTGTTAAACATAAAACTGACCACTTCTCTGTACATCAACTTCACAGTAACTGTTTGCAGAAGACAATGAATCCAGTGTTGATAACTCAGGACAGGCTGGCTTCCTGCCCCAGGAAAATAAATTTCTTCCCCAGTGGAAACCCCGTGGGGAAAACCAAGGCTGAGGCTTCATCTCCCCACTGCCCGCTGGGGCGGGGGCTCGGATGCTGGTCCGGCTCGGGCCCCGCCTTTGCTGGACACAGATGCCCACACAGGCAGACTCTCTGTCTCACACCGCACACACACTCACACACACACACTCACACATGGAAATCCGATCATGGAGCACGTTACCCATGCGTGCGGTCCCACCAGCCCTTCGAGAGGTGCAGGGCCGGGAGCCAGGACACTCAGAAGCAGGGTCCCCTTCCCCCGGTTCTCTCTCTGGTCCACAGGCCAGCTTGCCCACACACCAGGAGGGCTGAGGGCCTGCTGGGGGATGGCCCCCGCCTGCCCACCTGCTGCAAAAGCCAACAGACTTCTCACTCCAGATCAGGCAAACGAATAAATACGACATCAAGTGTTGTCAGGAGCCGAGCAATAATTTAAAACTTGAACTCGGACCTCAGCACCACTTCCGGTCACAGCAGAAAGAGCCCACGCTCTGGGGAAACCAGGAGTCTGGGCGGCTCTGCCGCCTTCAAGACCCCCAGAACCTGGGGCGGCCCCACCTCTGCCCACCCACTGGGACCCAGCAGCGAGACCTGCCCAGGGAGCAGGCAGACGAGGCGGAGTGCCTCCACCAAGCACAAAATCAGCAGCCTTCTGTGTTTTAGGAGCATCAGCCTCGGCAAGCGGTGTGTGGGGTCCTGTGGCCGCTGCCTGGAGGCCACATGCCTTCCCCCCACCCTGCCCCGAGCAATGCCTGCTTTCACCCAGACCCCCCCACTCCCCGTAGGGAAAGAAAACTCTGCCCACCCGGCTCTGATCCAAACTGCAGCCTTTGGTCCCCCTACAGCACTCTGGCAATGACCAGTAGCTCCAGGGAGACCACGATCAGGTGGAGAGATGACTTTCAGGGTCAGGCCTACCACTGACCAGGAATACTCCAGGCGGGGGCTGCATTCCCAGCCCCCCTCGGCACCCCCCTGGGGAGGCCAGGAGGCACACTGGTCCCTGTGCTCAGGCAGGGGACTGGCACCACCCAGCAACCACACACCAACATCTGGCAACCTCCAGAAGCTCCTGTATCTAGAGAAATGTTTCCAAACCCCACTCTCCGCCCTGCGTTGCGGTGTGGGCAGGACCAGAGCTCCGGAGGACCTGCCTCCCTCCCCAGCGCCCGCAACTCTGCAGCCCTCTGCCCCCAGCTGGTTCTGCTGCTGCCATCCGGGTTCCTGCTGGGGCCGCACCCCTGGGACACCAGCTGTGCCCTGAGGGCCCTGCTGGCGCTCACTGTGCCCAGGGGCGCCCCGCAGGGGTTCCCACTGCCACCCGTCAGGAGTGGTCTGTTCCGTCCGAGCTCCCGTTGGGACTCACACTGACAGCATCTGTGAGTGGGCATCCTTCACCAAGCGCAGTGCCAGGCTCACAGGGTGCCCCCAAGCCTGCCCGTGGGGTGGTCAGGAAAGCCTGGGAGGAGGGTCAGCTGGCCTCCTCTCGCTGGGGAGGCTGGGCCCTTTGGGCCCTTCGGACCCTTCGGACACTCCTTGGGACAGGCTGGAGAGAGGAGCTCACAGACTGGACGGAGTTCAGTGTCTGGTCAGGGCCGGTCCAGGGACAAGAGTGAGCTGGCACGGAGGACCAAGTCTGGAGGAGGGCTGTCCAAGTCTGGGGCCATTTTCCCAGGGCAGCAGGGTTCCTTCTGCTGGGCTGGCCCAGCCCTGGGGGCTTCTCCTGCTGAGCTCCGGGCGTCATGTCCCTCGGCCCCTCCGGCGGCCCTCACGCTCCCTCGACCCCTCCGTCGGCCCCTCCGCGGCCCTCACACCAGCAGGGACTTGACCAGGCCACAGTGGAACTTGCGGACGTGGCGGTAGAGGTCCCCCGACTGCGTGAAGCGGCGCTCGCACCAGCGGCAAGCGTGCGGCTTCTCGCGTGTGTGCACCACGGCGTGGCGGCTCAGGTTGTGCGAATACTGGAAGCTCTTGCCGCACTGCACACACGTGTAGGGCTTCTCGCCCGAGTGCGTGCGCTCGTGCCTCTTCAGCGTGTACGTGCAAGAGAAGGTCTTCCTGCAGAGCGGGCACGTGGGTGCCGCCCCGTCGGGTGAGAGCCGCGCGCGGCCGCCATCCCGCTCGCGGAAGTGGGCGCTGAGGTGCGGCTGCAGCACGTGGG
>NW_011477591.1:31292-31630 GCF_000754665.1 Bison bison bison | reverse complement strand
GCGGACGGGCGGCCGCCTCGGGCCGGGCTTCAGCGACAGGTCCAGGGCCCCGTCTGATTCTCCAGGCGTCTGCCAGGGGAGAGGTCCCGGTGCGGGCGGAGGGCGGGTGGCCTTTGGCCCAGCGGGAGGGAGCCTGGCCTTCAGAGAGGCTGGACAGGGCGCGGGGGCCCAGGCAGACAGAGGGCCCGGAGGCCGAACCGGTGGCTCTGCCCCAGGGGCGGGCGTCTCCGGGGGCAGCGCGCGCTCCTTCTCGCGGAGCCTGTTCTTGCAGACCTTGACGATGTCGTACATGTGCAGGTAGCTGGCGGCGGCCAGGACGTCCTCGACCGGCAGGCTGC
>NW_011477591.1:27106-30215 GCF_000754665.1 Bison bison bison | reverse complement strand
GCCGCTTCATCCTCGGGGTCCCCCCCATGGGGTCCCAACTGCGCCCGTCTGTTAAGAGACCCCTTCCGAGGACCAGCTCCTCTCCCAGCCGGCGCCAGCGCCAGTCTCCCGAAGGCGCAGCCGGGACGCGCCGCCACCTCGGGGGGTGCCCGCCCTGGGATGGAGGAGGGGGCGGGGGGAGTCGTATATATTCAGAAGATGACACCCCCTTTCGTTGAAAGCCTCGTACTGAATTTAATTTAGCTGGGCCCCTTTTCCAGACGCTTGGGCGGGTTCTCAGCCTTGGTATTCCAAAACTGGGCACTCTCATCCTCTCAGCAGACCCAGCGCAGCCTCTGATGGGAGCCAGGTGCACGGAGCTCTGAGCCTTGGGGACCGTGCCGGTCCCAGAAGGCATGATGGGGTGAGGGGACTATCGCGGTGATGGAGAGAGAGGGAACTGCACCCAAAGCCCAGAGCCCGGCCAGGGGCTGGGAGGGGGGAGGGGGGAGTGCTCAGGGAGAGGTGACGCCTTGAAGGGGTTGAGCTGGCCTTTCAGGCGCAAGGCCACGTGAAGGTGTGAGGGACACCTAGGTCCTGGGTTAAGGAAGGAGCCTGAGAAAAACAGAGCAATGAGCTTGGAGAGGCTGGGACCCCCGGGGCGGGGGTGACTGTTGGCTGGCAGTCTTTTCCCAGCTGCCTTTACAGAGCAGGATGGAGGCGCTGTGGACCGCTGCTCAGCTATCCCAGCCGCCCTGTTGGTTTAGTGAGGCACTCTGATTATCACACTGGTTTTGGTTCCGAAGGCGCCAGGGCCACACAGCAGGCAGTCAGTTGTTGAACCAGGATCCAAGTCCGGCAGCGTCTCCTGCATTCTCACCTGCACAGCCCAGAACCCCGGGAGATAGAGGGTGGGCAGGGGTGGGGTTCAGCGCAGTAGAAAGGAGGCCTTGACTAGAAGCAGGGGTGGTGTCGGGGGTGCTGGATTACAAAGGCAGGACCCCCACCAGCCAGGTACACAAGGGCAAAGAGGCAGCAAGACGCGGTGGGGAGCCCCCCAGCCATGCTCTTGGGAGGCCAGGACCCCTGGGCGGGGGGGTTCCTGGCTGTGAGATGAGGGTAGGGGTGGGGCTCCAGGGGTCCTATTTAAACTCTGGTGGGCTGGGGGCCTGAAGAGTGACCAGAGGCCCTGGGGCCCACCACAGTTAGGACTTAAAGTCCGGGGGAAGGAAAGACACATTCTTATACTAAAATCTATTACTTGTTTATCTGAAATTCAGATTTCACCAGGCAGCTTGCATTTTTATTTCCTAAATTCAGCGGTCTTTGGCTTGGTACCCTGGACTTGCACTGTGCTCAGAGCCAGCAAGACTGCCCTGGCTCCCAAGGCCCAGGCACTCTGGGGACCCCTTCCTGAGGAGGTCAGCCCCTTCCTTCACTTCCACGCCCCGCCCCCACCCCAGCTTGGGCAGCTGATTTCAAGTCAGGTCAGAGTGAACCCAGAGGGGACTGCCTCTCGGAGTCTTGCTCAGAGCCCTGCCTCTACCCCCTTCCAACCTTGGGCATGACCCTTAACCTCTCCAGACCTTAATATTCTCATCTGCAAACGGGGAAGATTAACTGGAGGGCCCAGCACACGGCAAGACCCTGGGGCCTTTCGTGAGTCCTCAGGTTCCACACAAGTCTCCCCAAGAGCCCTTCCTGGCTCCTCCCCAGTCCTGTCTCTGCTCCAGCAGCACCCCCTGGGAGTGGGCCTTCTTGATCACTCCCACTCAGGTGTCCCCAGTCCCACGATCTCCTCTTGGGGCCTTCGCCTTCTCCAAGGAGCTCCCGTGTCATGTGACCCTGCCACCCCGCGCTCTCCACCGGATCCTTGCTGCTGAGACTTGGCCTGGCACAAGGCAGGGGGTGTAGTCGTGTCTCTTGAGTGAAAGCAGGGTGGAGGTGTCTGTCCAATGCCCACAGGTGCCCCATCCTGATCCTGAGTGCTCTGACGTGCCCACCTGCCCAGCCCAGGCACACAGCTCCCCAGCCAGGCCGGGGGAGAAGGCCCTGGGGTGGGCAGAGTGTCCTGGCCTGCCCTGCCTGGCTGGTGGGACAAAGGGCTCCTTGGGGCCCAGACGGAGGTCGTAGGGCACGGAGGGGGTCCACGTAGCAGCAGGCGATGCGGCCAGCGAGAGGCTGGGGGTGTGCTGGGTAGGAGTGGCTAAGGGAGGAGGGACATCACTCAGGGGAGGGGACAGGGGGAGAGGCCCCTGCGTTTTCCTGGTCCGAAGGTCTCCAGTCTTCCTGGAGTCACATCCTCCTTCGGGCCCGGGAGGGGCCACACCAGGCCACCTGAGAGGGCACCAGCAGCCAGCAGGCCCGGCCTGTGTGTCCCCGCTGTGGCTGGCGAGGCCTGAGGCACAGGGATGGCAGGAGGCTGTCGCAACGGTGGGGGCCGAACGTCACTGGACACGGCCAGCCAGGCGGCCATCTGGCCCGGGAGCTGCCTTGAGGCCCCGCCCTGCAGCTGCTGCGGAAACCAGGCAGCCCAGGCCTCGGGCCCCCGAGTCCTGCCCGAGGGCCGGCAGCTGCAGAGGTGACAGGGCATCAGGACCCTGAGCTCTAGGAGGGGCAGGTGGCCACCCTCCCCGGAGGCCGGTGCAGCAGTTTTTGTGGCCAACATCTGCCTCGGGGGCTCCTGAGCGGCCCCAGCCTCAGCCAGGGCAGCAACATTCAGCTTGGGGGGCAGTGGGCAGGAGGTGTTCTAGAGGAGAGGGGCTCTGCTTACCCTCCGGAGGCCAGAGGAGGGCGCTGGGCCTGCCCGCAGAGGCTCCAGCCGTAGGGCCAGCTCCCAGCTATGCTGCAGGGCATGGCTGTGGGGCTCACCGCGTGGACACAGACCAGGCCGAGGAGGCTTGACCACCACAGAGACACTCCTGGCCAAGACACTGTCTGTCTTCTGATGGCGAGGGCGGCTGCGAGTCACCAGAGGACCCAGGAGAGGGCGCCCTCCCGGGCCCCCAGTGCCCGCCTCGAGGCCACCAGGGCTTCCCTGCCTTCTCCTTGGCATTGCCAGCCCAGGATGGGGGGCGGTGCAGAGGAAAGCCCTCCTGGGAGAAATGGTGGGTGGGGGTGGGGGGGATGG
>NW_011477591.1:25843-26517 GCF_000754665.1 Bison bison bison | reverse complement strand
CCAAATACACACCAACGCCAGGAAGGTAGCCCAAGTCTTTCTTTCGCGAAGGGATTGCCGTCAACTTGGAGGCCTGGGGGGTGGGGGGAGGGGCAGCTGTTGGAAAAGGTTGTGCTCAGCGGGCCCAGGGAGGGGTCGGGTGGGGGCTTGTCTGCAGCGCCATGCTGGCCCCTTCGCTGGCCCCTGGCGCCCCATGAGTGCCCGGGACCCCCGGGGACATCAGGGAGGACCCCGGGCTGCCTCCAGCTGTCACGGCCCTTTCCTGGAGCCTGTCCTCCTGCACCCCCTCTGGGGGTCTGTACCGACTCCGGGGGGGTCCCTCCAGGCCAGGCTTGCTGAATGGCGCCCCTCCCCTGGGCCTTGGTCCCCACGTGAGGTCCCTGTTTGCTTTTGTAGTTGCCAGATGTGTGTGTGTTCCTTCTGGGGAGGGGAGCTTCTGGAAGACCCCCACCAGGAATGAGGGCCCAGCCCAGGGCCAGACCCAAGCAAGCCCTCAGCCCACGGACAGATGACTGCCCACCTTCCAGCCAGCCTCCTGCACGGCACCCCACCCGCAAAAGGCCTGCGCTAGGCAAAGGGCCTTGGCCTGGGTCTGTTAGGCCCACCGTGGCCCCTGGAGCCAACAGCTCCCCAGCTTGGGGCATATTCTAAAAGTCAGACTAACCCACACTCCA
>NW_011477591.1:22872-25012 GCF_000754665.1 Bison bison bison | reverse complement strand
CGGCCAGCGGGATCCCGGCGCACACTGGGTGCTCGGGGGCCCGGGGAAAAGACTTGACCCTGCTCTCGTTCAAGTTTGTGGGTGGGCCCTTGGAAAGGACTTCATTTTCCCATGGACAAAAAGTTGTCCGTGGTGGCTGGGTGCCCAGGCCCTCCCACAAAGGACTACAGCCTTCCTGGGCCCTGAGACGGTTCCGGAGCTGGGTGGGTTCGCGAGTGCTGCCCACCCATCCCAGAGGCTGGGGCTCCTGCCACAGGCCGGGGGGGTCCCGGGGCAGCTGGTGAACTTGGTGGCTGGGATTGGGGTGGACAGAGCTGGGGTTGTGGGCTTGTGTTCTGTGGCCAGAGAAGCCCCCCGACGTTCACCCCTGGCCCCCTGCCACCTTGCTCAGGCCACTCCTAGGTACCCCGGGCCTCTGGTTCACGTGAAGAGTGGGGTGCATTGGTGGGGCTTGTTCCCTGCCCCGCAGCTGAACGTCTAGTTCATAAGCGGGTGTTTTGGAGGCCAAGGGAGGGGCCTTTCGGAGCAGAGATTATTATTTTTGGAAGGTCGTGACTTGAACAGCCTTAGCAGTACTTCACCTTCGTGGTGAAGGCGCTTGCAGGACCGAAGCCGGGGAAGCAGAGGTCCCTCGAGCCGCCCGCCCTGTGGGAGGCAGCCCAGGCCCGGCTCCGCGTGCACCTTTCTGTGGACAGGCACACCGTCCTGTGTGTGTGTGCAGATATATTTTTACACGCGGGGCTCTCGACAGCTGTTTGGCCCTGTCAGCAGCAGACCCGCTCGGCCTGTGGGGGTGGGGGCCCCCCCTGTGCACAGGTCTTTGAGTCCAGCCCTCTGCCTCCAGGCCACGCCCACTCGAGTGCCACTAGAGCCCCCTGTGCGCGCCAGGCTGGCTGAGTCCCGGCCCTGGTGGTCCCTTCTCCAGTCTCACTTGCCACGCCTGCCCGTGGGCCTGCTGAGGGGGGGTCAAAGAGCGGCTTCCTTTATATCAGACGCAAACCAGAGAGTGGGTCCTCCTACTCTTCTAGGTTTAGCCCAAGATAGACAGTGCACAGCGGCTTTCTCCAGGAGCCCAGTAGGGTGGGCTGTGGGAGATGCATATAGGAAGTGTGTATAGGAAGAGTGTATATGTACGTATATCCCATGTCAGAGATACTTAGGGGTGTCTGCCCAGCTTGAGGGCCCAGAGAGGTCTTTCCAGGCCTACCCTCCTGGGTGCCCGACTAGAAGGGGAGAGGACTGCTTGTGGGGAGGATGCTGTTTCCCAGGATGCTCAGAACCAGTGATGTGGGCGCTGGGTTTTGAGGGGTGCCTAGGAGTTCGTCCAACAGGGGAGCAGAGGGGTGGGCCACACAGGATCAACGGCCAAAGTGTCTGCTCACGAGGAGGCTGCTGGTGGGCCTCCGAAGGGCGGGTGCCGGGCCTCTGTGTTTGTACAGTCCCCCCATTCCTGATTTGTTGCCTTCTGAATGCTGTAATTATGGGTCTATAACCACCCTGGACTGGGTGCTTCTCACAGACAGGACTCGTCTGAACCTCTCTTTGTCCCCAGTGCCCAGTGCTGAGCCTGGCAAAACCAGAGATGCCTGGTCCATGTTGGCCGAATGAATGAACTGGATTCAGGCCGGTGGGGGCGCTGAGGTTTAGGAGGGGCCTGGGGTTTCTCTGGGGTGGGTGTGTGAGGGGTTTCATGTCACCCTGGAGGGCTCCGGCTTGTCTGCAGCAGCCGCCTGCACTGGCCCTGCCTTCTCCACGCTGGAATTCCTCTAACCCACACTGGGACGGAGAGGAGGAGGCCTGGGTCCTTCTCGGGAACGCCCGCCTTGGGGCAGGAGCACCATGGACAGGGCGACCTGGGTGCCCTCGCCAGGGGACTGGGGAGGCCAGGAGGTGTGGGCCGAAGCAGTCACGGGGACTGCCTGGAAGAGAGGGCCTCTGCTGGGTTGGCAGGTTAGGGAGGCTGGGGTATACCATGGGGAGCCTTTTGGGGACAGGGGTCATTTGTACAAAGGTCAGGGGAGATGGGAATGGTCAGAGAGGGGGACAGTGAGCTCTGAGGGCTTCAGGGTCAGGGAGGGGTGGTGGCAGGGGGGCTTACAGCCTGGGGGGAGGGCAGGCCTGGCCCCGGGAGCCATGTGAG
>NW_011477591.1:19842-22772 GCF_000754665.1 Bison bison bison | reverse complement strand
CCATGTGAGTGACTTGGGATCTGGAGCCAGGGTGGGAAGGCCGTGTGGGGGGCGGCGGCAGCTCTGAAGGCTAAGGGGGACAGGTCATGTGGGAAGGCGTGCCTAGGCCAAGGCCCCAGGCACCAAGGGCCTCTTGGGCTCCCCTGAGGCTCTGAGGAGTGTTCCCCAGGCCCAGCACAGCCTCACGCTTCCCTTTGCTTCTTCCAGAGGCTGTCGGCGGCCCGCTGGGCGTGGGGCGGACCCCGCTGAGAGGCACGAGAGTGAGGTCTGGGCCGTGTTGGCCCGCGGGAGCCACAGCAGCATGAACGACGTGGCCATCGTGAAGGAGGGCTGGCTGCACAAGCGAGGTCAGTGCCCGCGGACCGGCCCGTGAGGACCCCGAGTTGGGCCCATGGCTCCTCAGGGGCTGGGGGTGGGCTGGGCTGAGCGAGGTCAGTGCCCGCGGGCCGGCCCGTGAGGACCCCGAGTTGGGCCCATGGCTCCTCAGGGGCTGGGGGTGGGCTGTGGCTGCTGGACCAGCCGGGCCTCCCTGGACTCTGGGAGCAGCCCAGCGGTGCGTCCGGGGCCTGACGTCCCTGCGGCCTGGGGGACACAGGCCCCGCAGGGCCTCCTGGGTGGGAACGTGCACCCCAGGCCGGCATGCAGCCCGTGGAGCTGCCGCCTGGCCGAGGCTGTGGGCGGGGAGAACTACCCGTTTTCCTGGAAGGCAGCGAGGACTGGGGCCCGTCCAAGGCCTGGCATGCTGGCGGCCCAGGGCACTGCCCGAGGGCTCCTGAGGGCAGGGCAGGGCTGGCAGGCCTGGCCCGGGGCCAGTCTCAGCTGGGCTGTGGGCAGGAGGGGGCTCCGCACTGCCCGGGGCCCGGCGTGCGGCAGGCTCACGCTGGTGCTGCCAGGCCCTGGCCCCTGCCCAGCCTGCCTCTTGCTCGCCCATGTGCCTAGGGAGGGGCTCTCAGGGAGCCAGTGGGATGGAAGCTTGGGCCCGGGCCCCTTGCCTTGTGGCCCTGCTGCCTCCTGTCCCGTAGAGGCTGGACAGGCCCCGGGAGCAGGACAGGCCGGAGGTCGAGGTGTCCGAGGCGTTCAGGCAGGGCGTGCTCTCCTGCTCCAGGCCGGGGGCTGGTTAGTCACCACCTGCTCCCCCAACTTCCCCTTCCTGGAGACCAGCTCCCTCCCAGAGCTCTGGCCGCCCTACACTAGCTAGCCACTAGCCCCCACTCCTCATGCATGCCCTCCGGGGACCGTGTCCCCTCTCCAACTCAGGATCCCACAGGCCACTGGGAGGGGGACCTGAGGCACAGGCGGGCAGCCGGGGAGCTGCAGTGGAAGTGCGTGTTGCGGGATGCACAGGAGCTGCCCCGCGGAGCAGGTTGGGAAGCACAGGAGAGACGGAGATGAGACCCTGGGCGAATCAGGAGTCACGGATGCGGTCAGCGTGAGCTTTCAGAGCTCGCTCCGGCAGCGGTCGGGGGCACAGTGCTCGGCCTCTGGACGGAGGTGGGGCTGCTGCAGGGGCCTGTGGTCCGTGGCCGGCCCCCCCAGGGCTTCCTGCTGCGGCCAGCCTTCTGGGTCCCCTCCCCCAGCGTTGACCCTCTCCTGGTCCCCACCCCCCACCCCCGCCAGGTCCCGCCCTGTCTCCTCGCCTCATCGCCCTCCTCGGGGTCAGGCCTGAGCCCGGGTCCCTGTCGTCTTCTCTGCACCTGGTGGAAGCACAGACACACCCTGGGGGCCAGGGCCTCTGATCCTTGGCAAGCGTTCGTCGACTGACTGACCAGGGACTGACCTGGGAGATGCCCAGGGTTTCAGGGCTGCCGGGGCCCCTGGCCCAGCTCCTGGGGTGTCCACTGGCCAGCCCGGTTCGGGTAGAAGCGCCCCTCTGATGCCTGGGTGCGTCTTAGAGGGCCACTCAGGGTGTGTGCCTTCTGGAGGGGCAGGGGGCGTCCAGGCAGCGCCCCGTCACTGTGTCCTTCTCCACGGGCAAGTGTGTTGCGTCCTCAGGCCTTTGTGTGCCCGTCTGAACGGTTGGAGCAGTGGAGGGCGGGCGTGGAGGGGTGGGCCCCCAGCACCTGGGCAGAGTGCAGCCAGCCTCAGGCCTGACAGAGGTCCTGCGTCCGCCCTGCCTCTGGCTCACATGCTCACCGGGCTGTGTGCAGTGTGGCCCAGGACGGGCCGTGCCTCGCCCAGGGGGCGCCCCGGGTCCACGCCCACGGCCCCCCCCAGTGCCCCTGGGGGACCCCGGTGTCACTACCGTCTTGTTCGCTACATCCGTGCGTCTTCCACAAATTTGTTCTCCCTTCAAGTGTGGGCTCTTCCTGTGTGCTGCGCTTTGGGGTGAAAGGGTAAAAGGGGCAGAGGTCACAGCCAGGGTCGGGGGATCCAGGGTGACCCTGATTCGGGGCTGGAGGGCTGTGGCGTGCCGTTTCTTGGGCTGCAGGGGGAACTTGTGTTTCCGTCCTGGGGGTCACGTCCTGGGGGTCCGGTGGCTGTACGCGTCCAGCCCCTTGGAGTGGGCGGGAGGGGGCGGTGTGAGCTGCTCCTGTGTGCTCCCCACCTGCCCTGCCCCCACCTCTCAGGACCGGCCGGAGGAGGACGCCAAGGCCCCCCATGGGGTGGCTCTGGGTGGAGTGGGGACCCGGGCCGGGAGTGGGCAGGGGGCTCCACCTTCCCCTCCCCACCCCCACCGCCAGGGGTCTGATCCTGAGTGGGGGGGCTCTGACTCTCCTCCAGCTCCTCACGGACCCCCAAGTGCCCCCCCGGTGCCTCTTGTTATGGAGGTCAGGGGGCTGCTGTGGGCTGGTGGGCAAGGGGCGAAGACACTTCAGGAGCCGAGCAGGTGTTGGCCTGAGAGCTGAAGGGCGGCACCCAGGATCTGTGTAGGACAGACCCCCCGGGCCCGGCCTGAGAGCTGAAGGGCGGCACCCAGGATCTGTGTAGGA
>NW_011477591.1:16654-19583 GCF_000754665.1 Bison bison bison | reverse complement strand
GGACCGGGGGCAGAGCTCCTGCGAGACAGCTGCACGTCCCGAGTACAAGTGGATGTCCCAGAAGCGGGCGGCCTCCCTGAGTAAAGCAGGATGCCGCGAGTGGCGGGCAGACACCCCAGCCGTGGGTGGACACCCGGAGGGGCGGGCAGTCGCCCCTCAGCTCCACCGCAGGTGCTGGGGACGGCGGGCTCAGTGCGGCTCACAAAGGCAGCTTCGCAGAGGTCTTGTCTTGGATGTGTGCCGTCTGATTTCTGAAGGTGGACAGTTCGAAAAACCAGCCCTCCCTCCAGGAGGCAGGGCTGTCTGGACTTGGCCTGCAGTCCAGCAGGAGCCCCCACGCCGTGGGGCTGAGAGGCGGGCGGAGAGCCGGCCTGGGGGCACGGGGTTCCCTGCCCAGGAGCCTTCCTGGGTCTGGCCCCCACTCCCCCAGTGAGGCCCGCCTGGCGGGGCCCTGCGTTCCTCGGGCTCGGGGCGGGGGGCGGGGTCTGGTCCTGGGGGCGCCTCAGGCCTGCCTCTATCCCGACCCTAGCCGGTGGCTGGCCCGGACCTTTCCCTGGTCCAGGCTCTTGCCAGCTCACTGAGCTGCTCCCAGCCCTCCTGGTGGGGAGTGGGCTTCTGGGCCGTGCTGGCGCCTCCCCCGCCCCCACCTCAGTCCTGGCCGGTTCCTGCTTCTGGCCGCCGCCCTGGGCTTCACCTACCCCCTCTGCTGGCTCTAGGCCCGGGAGATGGTGGTCCCACGCGCTGACAGCCTCCCCCCCACCGCAGGCCTGAGCTTCTCACAGGGCGGGGCCTTGGGGGTGAAGCCCTGCTCCTCTCGAGGAGGCCGAGGTTCTGCTGGCCAGAACACGGGGCTCGTGGGACCCCCAGGGGCGGGGGCCGCTCCCCGTGCTGTGTGCCCCGGCCCGGAAAGCCAGCTGAGCTGGGTCCCCGGGCTCCAGTGTCCGGCCCGGCCAGGCGTGCCAGCTTCCCTCCGCGTCAAGTCACCGGGGCCGTGGCTTTGGTCCTGGCGGTCCCCTTGCGCCGCTCTGAGCGGACAGCCAACCCCAAGGGTGGGGGCCGCGCTTGGGGGCGGGCCGTGCCTGGAGGCGCCTCCAGCCTGCGGGCGGTGGCGACCTGGGGCCGTGGCGTGTGGCTGAGGCTGAGGCCCGCAGGCCGGTGTGGGGCCGAGCTTCCTGTTTTGTGAGCAGGCTGAATTTTCCCTTCAAAACAAACAACAAAAGAGGAAGCTCCGGCGTCCTTGCGCTGGGGGTGAGGGGTCATCCCCGCCCCCGCCCCGGGTCCCCAGACTCAGACGCTGCCC
The DNA here is from genome assembly GCF_000754665.1 of Bison bison bison. Classification (NCBI taxonomy): domain Eukaryota; kingdom Metazoa; phylum Chordata; class Mammalia; order Artiodactyla; family Bovidae; genus Bison; species Bison bison. The sequence goes on along the minus strand of NW_011477591.1, from coordinate 18,283 downwards.
CTGTCTGCTTCCTGGCCCCACGCTGGCAGGCGGGGAGGGCCCTGGCCCCTGGGAGCACAGCGAGCGCCCCTACAGGGTCGGGGAGCGCGTCCCGCCCGGCGCGGTCCTCGGGGGCAGCCTGGGCCGGCTCGCGTCAGGCCAGTTCCTAGAAGTGTGGTGGCGGTGTGGGCGTCCCCCCCGGCCAGGCTCGTGGCCCGCAGCTGCCCCGGGGGCCTCGCGTGACTGCTCCCACGGGGTGGGTGCCCTTGGTGTCTGCCCGTGCGCCCCCCGGGGGGGTCCCTGGCCCAGACCTGGCCCCCTTTGGCCGCTTGGGAGAGGGCCCCGACTCGGGCCCGCGTGTGCCCCACGCAGCACACCCTCCCTGCTTTCTCGCCTGTGTCACGCGGCTCCCTAACCGTCAGAAATAAGACTCTTGTCTCAGGAATGTTGGAATCGATGGGGGGCCTGGTTACATGTGCCGTTGCTCCTGCCAACCCTGGGGCTGGGGGCTGGGGGCACTGGGTGTGCGCCCAGGACCGATCCCCCTGAACCCTGGGCTTTGCCCTCTGGGCCTGGCTGGGCCTGCCTGCCCCGAGGCCTCAGCGGGATCCACAGGGTCGGGGGCCCCACACCGGGGTGACCTCAGAGGAGCCCTCTGGCCGCAAGGGTGTGCTGCTCTGCCCCAGGCTGGGGTGCAGGGTGCGTGGCGAACCTGAGTCGGGGGCTCTGAGGAGCTTGGACGGGACAGGGCCAGGGTGGGTGTGGCTGGGAGTGTGAGGAGGCAGGGCCAGGCGCCGGCCGGTCACAGGGGGGCCTGCGGGAGAGGGGCCGCTACGACGGGCTCCACACTGGGGAGCAGTCGGCGGCGGGCAGCTGGGTGGTGGGGGGCCCCAACAGTCCCGAGGTCGCTGACTCCTCTGCTGTGCGGGTGGTGTTCTCTCCTGGGGGGACGTCGGTGCTCAGAGCCTCTTGGCCGTGGGGAGGCCGGCCTCACTTAGATGCCCGCTCTGAGCATCTGGGCCGGCAGGTGGGGGCTGTGGGCACAGGGCAGGCCCCGCTGCCCCCCGGGAGCCGGCGCCGCCCATCTGCTCACTCGCCTCCCTGTGCGCATCTCCTCTGCCCTGCCCCGTGGAGCCTGGCGCCTTCCTGGGTTTGGTTGGGTCCATCCTGGGCTCTTGGCGCGGGGTGAGAGGTATGTCCCTAGGGGAACGTTGCGGAAACCTAGCACGTGCGTTCACGTGACTTTGGGCAGCCCTGCCCGAGGGCCAGGGCCTGTGACCCAGAGGCCAGCAGCTGAGGGAGGAAGCTGTGGACTGAGAGGCCTGTGGGCTGCCCCTCCACCTCCCATCCCGAAAGCGCAGGCCCCCAGACGCCCCTGCAGCAGCGAGGCTGGGCGCCCACGCAGGCCCAGGGCGGCGGATGAGGCCTGGCGGGTGGCCGTAGGGAGAACTCTTCGGGTCCATGGTGGCCCCTGGGCAATGGGGCTGCGGCCGTTTGGCGGGCAAGGTTTCTGAGTGAGCGGTGATGTGGGTGAGGGTCATCCAGCCACTGGAGGACAGGGAGATGAGAGGCGGGGCCGTGGGTTGGGCAGGAGGCCCGATGTCCCAGGCAGAGGCCCCGGGATGGAGCCAGGGGGGCAGCTCCAAGGTG
>NW_011477591.1:14163-16509 GCF_000754665.1 Bison bison bison | reverse complement strand
CCCTGGGGCCCAGTGCCAGCCGGATGCGTGCAGGCTGGGGTCGGGACAGAGCCAGGGGGGCAGCTCCGAGGCGAGGGCGCGGGGAGGGGGTTCCCTGGGGCCCAGTGCCGGCCAGATGCGCGCAGGCCGGGGTCAGGGCGGCTGTTTTCTCTAGCCGGTACAGTGGGTGATGTCTGGTGCCCAAGGCGGAGGCGGGGTTTTCAGAGAGGGTGGCCAGGCCGGTGGACGTCCAGGCTGGGTGGGCGTGCAGGCAGGGCAGTGGTGGGTCGTGGGTGGCAAGAGGCCTGGAGGCCCGGTACTGCCCTGGGGCAGCGGGAAGCGGGAGGGCAGCCCCCGGGGCCTTCTGCTCTGCCTCGGTAGGGGGGGCCCAGCATGCCCCCCGACTGCACCCCTGTCTGCCACCCTGCCTCCCTGCATTCCTCTGCAGTCTGTGCGCCTTGGGCCCTGCCCACTCGATGTCAGAACCAGAGACCTCACGGCTTCCCAGTCTGTCCAGAAGCAGGCCCGGCCTGGCGGCAGGCCCTTGACTCTGGCCCCCAGCCGCCTCTCTGGGACCTCGAGAGACCCTGCCTCGGGCCTCGGATTCCCCAGGGAGCGGCTAGTCATGACGCTCCCCCTTCTGTGCCTGCGGGCCGCCGGGGATGGCTCAGGGCCCGTGTGGGGGCGCACCCCTCCCCCCCATCACCTCCGCTGGGCCAGGACTGGACGCCCATCCTCTCCGCTCCTCCGAACTGCCCGTTGTGCCCCCAGGAGGACCTTGTGAATGCTGCGTCCCCAGGAGCAAGGAGCCGGCGGTGTGGTTTGCGCGCAGACCCGGGCTCCGCTGGGGTGGGCTATGCCCCCTCCCTGGCACCGGCTCTCAGCGTGTGCTGACCGTCCGTGGCTGGGTGTCCTGCTGGTGGGATGGGGCCTGCGGACGTGGGGACGCGGCCGGCTGTGGGCCTGGCTGGCTGGGGCGCGCGGTGGCTGTCAGTGGCCGATGGCTGTGGGGTGGGGGCGCTGCACAGGAAGCGCCGTCAGCTGGCGCCCGCTCCCCGGGCCTGCTGGGGCTTGCTCTGCTCTGGAGAAGCAGCGTAGTGCTGCCTGGCCCCCTGCCAGCCGCTGCCTGCCACCCACCACTGCCGTGGCAGTGCGTTCATCCAGCAGTTTCCCCGAGAGCTGGGGACTCTGGACCGGCTCAGGGGCCTGTGCAGGGGGCTCGGGGTGGGGCTCGGAGGGGCCAGACCCCCGGCGGGGGAGGGTGTGCCCGTGGCAGGCCCGGGTTCTGGGAGCCTGCGTGCTGCTTCCCCGGGGCCCACAGCTCGGGTCTCGGCCTCTGGGTCTCCTGCCCGGGTGCCCTGACCCACAATGTGCTGGGACCCGTGCTGGGACTCACACTGGGAGATGTGCTGGGGGATGTGGGGCGCTGGCCGTCAGCCTGCGTTCGTCCTGTCTCCTAGCTGGTCCCCGGCCCGGCTGTGGGAGGCCAGAGATGCTGGAGAGGAACCCGCCCCCCCGACCCTTCCCTGGGAGTCCTGTAGCCGCTTCCTGGGGATGAGCTGGCGCGGTGGGAGGGCCCTGCTGGCAGACCGTCCTTGGGGATGCTGAGGGGAACCTGGGGGGCATGAGAGGAGGGGTCCCCGCCTTGGGCTTCCCTGTCTGTCCCCAGCACGGGCTGGGGGTGTCTGTCCTGCCGTTCCCCCGTCGTCGGCCCCCAATGTTACGGCCAAGTGGACAGCATGGTGTGGCCAGGCCCTGGGCCGGCGGCCCTCCCCACGCCCTGCCTGTGCCAAGCTCATTCACATGCAGGCCACAGCCCAGGTCGCAGCTGGCGGCCCCCGAGTGACCGCCTGGCTGGACGTCTGCAGGCGGGAGTGTCCCAGAGACTGAAGAACGGGGTCTGTGTGTCTCCGAGCCTCAGCCCTGGCCTCCTCCTGCCGTCCCCCCACTGTAGCAGGGTTCCTGCTCCTCCTCCGGGGGTCTGTGTGCCGGCTGCCGGGGGGCCGGGCGGGTGCGGCAAGAGGCCACCTCTTCCGGCCGTCGTGTCCACTGTGGGCTGCCTGGCCCCCCTTTAGTGCCCTGGGTGTGGGCTGGCGGGGAGTCCAGCAGGCCTGCGGCCGGCCCGGGACCCCTCCTCACGGGTCTGTCCATATTGAGTGCCTGCCCCTCGGCTTCTTTCGGCCCGTGCTCCCTGCCACCCCCACCTGCCTGGGTCGGGTCCCAGACCCCGCGTGGCTCTGGCAGTGGGCTCGTTGGGGGAGAGTGGGTGGGGTCTGAGGCCTGGGCTGGGGCATGGGGAGGTATTGCTGGCGGCCCGCGTGGGGCACGGCGCTGGGGGCCCACGCTGGGCGCTGTGGGGGCGGCAGC
>NW_011477591.1:11771-14063 GCF_000754665.1 Bison bison bison | reverse complement strand
GCGGCAGCATTTGGTGAATGAAGATGGATCTGGGGGCTGCTTGGATGCGGCGTGCATCGCTCTCCCAGCGCACTTAGCGTCCCGGGGAGCGGCAGCTGGCAGGACGGGAGGCTCTCCATCAGGGGCCGACAGCTCCAGACTGGCGCGCAGGCGGGTGGGGCGAGTGGCGGGCGGGCGGGTGGGTGGGGGTGAGTGCCGGGCGGGGGCCCCCCAGCCCAGCTCTGCCCCCCACCCCCGCCCTCCTCCCCCAGCGCTGGTACAGGCTGGCGAGGGGCCCCCAGTCCTGGGACAGGAAGCACTGTGCTGGCCACCTCCCCTGGGGTTTGGGTCTCAGGACTGGGTGGGGACCCTGCTAAATGCTGCCGGAGTGGAGGCAGGTCACTGGCTGCCTCCTGGGCCCTCCCGGGTGGGTCAGTAGTGTCTGGGCCTGGTGGAGACCCCTGCCTGCGATCCCTGGCGGATAGCAGGGAGTTCCTGGACGCCCCTCGCATCCCCCAGAGGCCCTGGATGGGAGTGGGCTGGGGCGGAGGAGTGGGCGAGGGGAGGGGGTCTGGTCCCCGCTTGGCCTGCAGGTGGCCGTGTCCAGGAAAGCCTGGCCCCCTCCCCTCCACTGCCCGGTGGCCCTCTGTGGAAGCGGGTGCCTAATTAGTAAGTTCTCTTCTGTCGTTCAAACTCCTTGCTCGGCAAAATGGAAATGAAACGTTTTTCCTGGGTGTCAGTATGAAAAATGGCAGTCGCTGGGACGTCACGGAGGACATCTGCTCTGGTCTCTGGCGCGTGTACGGCTGATGCTGCAGAACTTGGGGGGAAACTTTCCCAGGGACCTGGGTGACCTATGGGTGGGACACAGGGCCTTCCAGGCCTGGCTTCACAATAGCGTGCTGGGCTCCCCTGGACGGCAGGAGGGTCATCATGTGGGCAGGGGCTTCTGCTCCGAGTGCCCACCCTGGGGACCTGCTGAGGGTGGGCTCGCGTCTGCCAGGCAGGCTCGCGTCTCACTCTCGAGTGTGGTGCTGGCTGCTCGGCGCTGGATGCCAGGTTCCTGGAGGGCCCTTAGGACTGGGCCAACCTCCATCAGGTCCAGGCGCCCACCTGACCCCCTTTCCAACACAGGCTGGGGTGGGCTGTCCATCAGAGGTGGGTGCTATCCCACAGCAAGCCCCGCTTGCCCACCCGGCCTCCACCCCAGGGAAATCGGGGTCTGTGCCTGACCTGGCCTGTCCCTCGACCTGGGGATGAGGGTGTGTGGGCCCGGCGCGCGGCCCAGCCTCACGCCCACCTGCCCTCCACCCTGGGATCGGGGTCCGTGCCTGGCCTGGCCTGACCCTCGACCTGGGGATGAGGGTGTGTGGGCCCGGCGCGCCGCCCAGCGGCCCAGCCTCACGCCCGCCTGCCCTCCACTCTGGGGGATCGGGGTCCGTGCCTAGCCTGGCCTGATCCTCGACCTGGGGATGAGGGTGTGTGGGCCCGGTGCGCGGGGCAGCGGCCCAGCCTCACGCCCGCCGCGTCCGCAGGCGAGTACATCAAGACGTGGCGGCCGCGTTACTTCCTCCTGAAGAACGACGGCACATTCATCGGCTACAAGGAGCGGCCACAGGACCTGGAGCAGCGTGAGTCGCCCCTCAACAACTTCTCCGTGGCCCGTAAGTGCGTGGCAGCCAGGGGCGGGGGTCCCTGCACATCTGCAGTCCCTCGTGGGCCCCCCGGCCTCTGCGTCGGGCCGGCAGCCCTTGGGGACTGTTAGTCGCTGGTTTTGGCTGCGCGGGTCTCTGAGCCGAGGCCCAGGGCTATTGGGGGTGGAGTGCTCCCCCCGGAGGCGCTGACGGGCCCCCAGGGCTTCTCCCCAAGGCCGGGCCCGAGGCAGGCTGGAGCACCCGGCTTTGGGGACCTCTGTCTTCCCAGCACAGGTTCTCAGAGGCCCTGGCCCTGTGGGGGCGCGTGTGCCCACCTCAGCAGGGTGCAGGCTAGGTGGGTGCCGCAGTGCAGCCCGGGGTGTCTCAGGAGGCTCAACGGATGGGCGCGTTTTTTCTAAAGCAAGTGCTGCCATGGCCTCATGCACCTGTAGGGGGACGGCAGGTGCGACTCTACCCGAGCGGGGGGGGACCCAGGCGTGAGGACGGGCGGCCTGGCAGGGCCTCCAGCCCGGGTGCCCATGCCCAGGGCTGGCCCAGGACGTGGGCCCGTGGGGGTGGGGTGGAGGTGGATGGGCTTGTTGACTGGCAGGGCCCCGGGGCCCGCCCCACCCTCGCCTGCCTGGGTCACAGAACACAGGCCCAGTCCCACCCCGGCTCC
>NW_011477591.1:9247-11088 GCF_000754665.1 Bison bison bison | reverse complement strand
GGGGCCGGCGGCTCTGCAGGGGCCTCCGGAGCAGGGGCTGTTCACTGGGGAGGGATTCCCAGGGTGGGGGCAAGAAGTCAGGCCCTGGATGGGGGTTGACCGCCTGGGTCCTGGGGACTCCTGGTGGTCTCGATGGGCGGGGTGAGTTGGAGGAGGGGTGTGCAGACCCAGAAGGCTGCCACACAGATTTTCTTCCCTCCCCTGCCCCGGGTAGACGCGGGCCTCCAGCACCGCGCCCCCCAACCCCGCCCGGGAGCCCCCTGCCCTGGTCCCTAGCCTGGCAGACCGTTCCTTGTTTTGTGCTCGGCTGAGCCTGGCGGGGCCCCTCGCGGTTGCCAGGGCCTAGATGCTGGAATGTCGGAGGCCCCTGCGCTGGCCCCAGGCCCCCCCTGCCTCACACAGGCCGAGCTGGAACCCAGCCCTGCTCCAGGCCCCGACACACCCACAGCTCTTTTGCTGCGGGTGTGCATGTTTGGGGCATGCGTGCTCCAGACGTGCGTGCGTTCCCAGGCCTGCCAGCCTGTCTCTGCTTCTGCGTGCACCCGGGGTCACGGGCAGCAGTGTGGGGAGGGTCAGCCCAGGTGGCCTCTGGAGCGGACAGGCGGCCTCTCCAGAGGGCGAGTCATTATCAGCCTCCGTCCCAGGTCTGGCCCTGCGCTGAGACAGGGAGCCCGCTGGTCCTCGTGTGGCTGGGGGGTGGGACATTCCTGCTCGGAAGCTGGGGAGCTGCTCTCCCAGAGGCCTCCTCCCCGCCAGCCCCTCCTCAGGCCCCCCAGACCCCCCACCCTCCTACTGGTTGAGGACCGTGTCCTGGGCAGCTGGAGATCTCAGAGACCAAAGAATAGACCATGGAGATGGATTCGCCCAGTCGCAGACACCCCCTCAGGGGCACTGCCTAGCTCTCAGCAGGGTCCCAGCTGGAAGGGGCGCTCTGGCCCCCTTTTACAGGGCGGGAGACTGAGGCTTGGAGAGGTCTGGCCTGCGGTGGGTGGGCTGGGACGCTGTGCAGAAGCTGCTGCCTGCCCCTAGAATGCCAGCTGATGAAGACGGAGCGGCCGCGGCCCAACACCTTCATCATCCGCTGCCTGCAGTGGACCACGGTCATCGAGCGCACGTTCCACGTGGAGACGCCCGAGGAGCGGTAGGGAGTGCAGGCGCCGCGGCCGGGGAGGTCCTGGGCCCTGGGCAGAGCCGCGGGTCTCACCTGAGCGTCCTGCAGGGAGGAGTGGACCACCGCCATCCAGACGGTGGCCGACGGGCTCAAGAGGCAGGAGGAGGAGACGATGGACTTCCGGTCGGGCTCACCCGGCGAGAACTCGGGGGCCGAGGAGATGGAGGTGTCGCTGGCCAAGCCCAAGCACCGCGTGGTAAGTCCCAGCCCTGCCCGGGACCCTGCAGTCACGGCCCCCCCACATCCCACCTCCCAGCCCCTGCATGGAAGCAGGGGAGAAATGCTGGGTGCAGGAAGGCCTGGGTACTGTTATCTCGTCCCCCAAACCCCAGCGTTCCCAGTCAGGGCACACAGCCCTCCAATCTCCCTTGAGCCCTGGACCCGCAAGGACCATCTCTCCTGCCTGCTGCCCTGGCCTCACTGTGCTTGGCCCCGAGGCTGCCCGCAGAGACCCCAGCCCCCCTCCGCTGTTGGGCTGCCAGCAGTCACCGTGCTGCCCCCTGATCCTGGCGCCTGCATGCTGCCCTCAGACCATGAATGAGTTTGAGTACCTGAAGCTGCTGGGCAAAGGCACCTTCGGGAAGGTGATCCTGGTGAAGGAGAAGGCCACAGGCCGCTACTACGCCATGAAGATCCTAAAGAAGGAGGTCATCGTGGCCAAGGTAGGGGC
>NW_011477591.1:7679-9068 GCF_000754665.1 Bison bison bison | reverse complement strand
GGTGGAGGCGTGGATGTGCAGCGCCGGGACCCCAGCCTGTCCTCCCTGCCAACCCGGCAGGCTCAGAGCTTGGCCGATGGTGGGCGGGCTTGCAGGAGGGGCGGACGGCGGTGCCAGGTGCGGGGCGTGGGGGTACACAGAGTGAGCAGGGGCTCCCGGCCTCCCTCTGTCCTGCTGAGACCCCGGGAGGCTGCACTCCCCACGCCCACCCCTCTGCTTCCCCTGGGAGGCTCACGGCACTCCCTGTCCTGGGGGAACTCGGCCCAGGAGGGATGTATGGAAAACCCCTGAACCCTGAGCCCTCTGCGCCCTCGGGAGCAGCCAGGCGTTGGCTGGATTTAGCCGCCAGGCCTGGCTGGCCGCGCTCCAGAAGGTCAGCAGTCAGGCGACCGGGCCAGCCTCCGGAGTCTTGTCCCCAGGACCACTGTGCTCAGCATGGTGTCTACTCTCCAGGGGACGCCTGGTCTAACGCTGGGAGAGAGCCGAGGAGCAGTCAGGCTTCTGGTGCTTTTGTCCTTAAGATTCTCATGAGAAGCGTGAGGCGTTAAGAGCAGACACTGTGTTTGTCCGCCCAGACTTAGCATGAGCGTGGCTTTGCCTCTTCGGCTTCATTTTGCGCCTTCCCCTTTGTCTGGCCAGAGGATTGTGAGGAGAAGGCCAGGCTTTGTCACGCCCTCCACTGGGTACCGGCCACCTCAAGTCCTGCAGAGATCCAGACTTGCTCTCCCTGGGGATGCTTGCCTCCCTCTGGCTCTCCCTGGGGATGGGGGATGGAGCAGGGCGTGGGGGAGGGTCTCTTGTCTGTATCTTCAGGAGCCAGCGGGCCATCCCATCAGAAGCCTTTCTTTTGAAGTGAGGCTGCCTGTGGCTTGAAGCGTGAGAGCAGTGATCACGTCTCCACGTGGTCACTGGACCTGCAGCTGCTGGTCCTCAGGCGTGGCCTTTGGGACAGCGGGGGTCCCCCACTCCACAGGGCAGACCCCTGCCCAGCCCAGGGCCAGGTTCCAGCTCTGCTTCCCTCGCAGGCCCTGAAGTACTCCTTCCAGACACACGACCGCCTGTGCTTCGTCATGGAGTACGCCAACGGGGGCGAGGTAGGGCCCTACCCCAGAGCGGCCCTCTCTGAGACCCGGGTGTTCGGGGGGCCACCCTCCCCACTCCGCGCCGGGTTAGGGTCTCTGCCCCGCGGCCCTGGCCCAGGTGGCTGGCCCAGCTCAGGCTTCTCGTCCCGCAGCTTTTCTTCCACCTGTCCCGGGAGCGGGTGTTTCCCGAGGACCGGGCCCGCTTCTACGGCGCCGAGATCGTGTCGGCCCTGGATTACCTGCACTCGGAGAAGAACGTGGTGTACAGGGACCTCAAGGTGGGCGAGGCCGGGGAAGAAGCTGGGGG
>NW_011477591.1:4097-7151 GCF_000754665.1 Bison bison bison | reverse complement strand
GCACATCATCTCGTACATGACAACGACTACGGCCGGGCAGTGGACTGGTGGGGGCTGGGCGTGGTCATGTACGAGATGATGTGCGGCCGCCTGCCCTTCTACAACCAGGACCACGAGAAGCTCTTTGAGCTCATTCTCATGGAGGAGATCCGCTTCCCCCGCACACTCAGCCCGGAGGCCAAGTCTCTGCTCTCGGGGCTGCTCAAGAAGGACCCCAAGCAGCGGTGAGCCCTGCCCCGAGCCGCCCTCCAGCTGCCTGTCCCCCGACACCCCCAGGCACTGCTCAGCAGGCTTTGCTGGTGGCTGTGTGTGATGTACTTGGCCTGGGCTGGCCCAGGCAGGGCGGCCCCTCATACCTGGCCAGGAAGAGCCTGCCCGGCTCATAGCTCTGCCCACCTAGTGCCTGCACCTGCGGGACTTTGCCACGGAAGGGGCTGCTCTTGTTCTCTGCTGCCTGGCAGCCGGCCTTAGCCTGAGCCCGGGCCCCGGGCCGGCAGGCACGACCGGTCACCATGGCTACCGTTCCCCCCCAGGCTTGGTGGGGGCTCTGAGGACGCCAAGGAGATCATGCAGCACCGATTCTTTGCCAGCATCGTGTGGCAGGACGTGTACGAGAAGAAGGTGCGTGGGGCCATGCCCCAGCCAGCACACCCGCTCACCTGCACCTGCTCACACCTGACTCACATCTCACACCCCTCACACGTGCTCACACCCCCACACACATGAGGAGGCTTTCGAGGGTTGAGGCAGCATGCTTCCTGCACACGTGGTTCTCTGCTTTTTGCCCTCTGTGGGACCCACGAGCTCCAGGCCCTGGCCCGTGCTGGCAACGTGGCTCACAGACCCAGGGAGCTGGTCCCTAGGCTTGCTAGCTGTCTCTCCTCAAGCCTGCTTCCACCCTGTTGCCAGCACACCCCTTCTCTGCAGGCTGCACACAGCCAGCTGGACCTCTGTCCCTGAGACGGGGCTCCCTGACTCTGCCCCTCTCCAGCCAGCATCCTGCCCCAGGGCCTGCTTGCCTCCTGGCCCTGCCTTCTGAGGGCTCTGGTGCCAACCCTGACCCAAGCAAGACCCAGCCTGCTAGTTGCTGCTAGTTCCCAGGCAGTCCTGACCCCAGTCCAGGGTGGAGCACATGGGGGTCTTTGCTTCCTCCCATGAGCCTGGCCCTTTAAAGTTGCCCTCGAATCCTCTGTCATGGTGGGTCCTCTGCAGCCTGACGCTGCCTGGCCACTGATGCCCAGGGCCGAGAGTGAGGTGGGCAGCCCTGAGGTGGGTCCCTGAAGGGCAAGGTCCCCCAGGGTACCCAGGCAGGGGAAGGCCTGGCCACAGGCTTGTCTCCTGGGTGGGGAGCTGTGTCTGGGTCCAGGTGTGCCAGGGAGCACGGAGCAAGGCTGTAACCCACCCCTACCTCCTGCAGCTCAGCCCGCCCTTCAAGCCTCAGGTCACATCTGAGACGGACACCAGGTATTTTGATGAGGAGTTCACGGCCCAGATGATCACCATTACGCCACCTGACCAAGGTGAGGGTGCCCTTCCCACCGACCCCTCCTCTTGAGACAATAGAACTCTGTTCAGCATTTTACTGGGTGGCCCCCTCTCCTGTTAGGGGAGAAGGCAGTGGCACCCCACTCCAGTACTCTTGCCTGGAAAATCCCATGGACAGAGGAGCCTGGTAGGCTGCAGTCCATCGGGTCGCTAAGTCAGACACGACTGAACGATTTAACTTTTCACTTTCCCTCTGCAGGGTGGGCACCAGGGCCGCAGTCTCCTGGTCCCGGGATCGTGGGGGCGGGGGTCACTGAGGCTTGTTGTGGAGTCTTGGGGGTGAGCCCTTGGGGCCTGCCTGGGTTTCCCCGGTGCCCGGGAGCTGAGCTGCCCCTCCTGTCCACAGACGACAGCATGGAGGGGGTGGACAGCGAACGGAGGCCCCACTTCCCCCAGTTCTCCTACTCGGCCAGCGGCACGGCCTGAGGGGCCCGCTGGGCCGAGCTCAGTACACCGCCATGGGCAGCCACGTGCTCTGGACGACGCTTCCGAGGACTGGGAGGAAGCCTCGCACGGAGGATCTGTATTTAATGTTTTTTATTTCTGGATGCGTTTGAGTGGAACCACGCCATCCTCCAACACGGATGGGGAGGCACCCCATGCCATGGGCAGGGCCGCCCGCACTGGGGGCAGAGTGCCCCTGGCCGGCCCGCTCGGGAGGAAGACGTCCTGCGGTTTCTCTTAATTTATTCATCCAGTTCTCCAGACGCTGCCTCGGCCTTTGGAATGATTAGATTCCTGTAGGAAAACGAGGACTTCTGCAGCCGCGTGCACGCGGGTCCCCATGGGCCCTGCCCGTGGCCCCTCCATCCATCCGTCCGGTCAGCTGTCCCTGGCTGCCCCTGTTTCCCCCAACCCCGCAGCCCTGGAAGCCGTCTGGCTGTGGGGTGCTGGCCCAGCCCCCTCTCGCTTGGGGAGGGGCTGAGCGGAGGCTGCAGGAGGGTGGCCCCCACGATCAGGCCGGGCTGGGGCTCTGGCAAGATAGAGGGGCCGGGTGCCACCTATCGCTGTCTGTGCGTACTGGGGTTTCTGATCTCAGGAGAAAGCCCTCCCTGCGCCCCTTTCCCACTGGGACCGTCTCTCCGATGGCTCCCCCCGGTAGCACTTGTCCTTCTAGAAGCTTCACTCCCGCTGTCGCCCCGGCCCTGCCCGGCGCCCTCTACAGGGGCCGTTGCTGCGCCCTGTGCGCCTCCTGGCCAGACGCTGCGCTGCACCAAGGCGTTTTTTTATACTCAACTTTAGTATTTTTACTATTATGAGACTTTCCCTCCAAATTCTTCAATAAAAATTGCTTTTCAACTCTGTGGCTCGTTTTGCTGGGTGGCGGATGGAAGAGCATGTGGCTGACCCCCTGGCAGGGCGCACTTGGCCTTCCCGCGCCCAAGGTGGCCTGCCTGGAGGCCCGGGGACGACCTGAGAGGGAAGGTGTCCCTCACCTGCCTCTGGCAGGATTTGCCAGGGACTCGGAGGAAATGCCTTGGCTGCCCCTGTGCCCATGGCTTCACCCCA
>NW_011477591.1:0-635 GCF_000754665.1 Bison bison bison | reverse complement strand
GGGTGAGGCCAGAGTGCGGAGCCTGCTGACAAGGGGCGCCCCAAGGAGACCCCCTCAGCCCCCAGACACCAGGCCTCAGTGGAAGTCCACCTGCGGGGGGTGATGGTGAACGTCTGGGGCATTCACTGGAGCGGCCCTGCCAGCCAGAGCACAGCTCAGGCCTCAAGCTGACCTGCCGCCCCGGGCAGCCCCCAGCTGTGTGGCAGGACTGACTGACCCCCAAGGGCTCCAGCCGGGCAGGGAAGAGGCAACGCAGCCAAGGGCAGGAGACCGCCCTGGGGAAGGAGCTGACGGGCCAGGAGGCAGCAGCTGCCCCAGGCGGGCACCACAGCGTCAGCACTCAGGAGCCCAGGCCCGGCTCTCAGCAGCAGCCCCGCCCACAGTCCCGCCAGAGCTGGGGGCCCAGGGGGTCCACCAGGTGCAGGCAGGACGCCCGTGGCAGGGCCACGGTGCAGCTCGGAGGCCAGAGCCCGGCCTCCAGGGGGGCCTGGAGCAAGTCGTGTTCATCACACAGGGCTGGGTGCCCGGCCCATCATGGCCACGAGACCAGGCAGGTGAGCAGTGGGCTCTGCGGGTGTTTGGGGAACGGGCGGCAGGACGAGGAGGGCCCGCACTCCCTCCCCGAGGGGGAGGGC
>NW_011477590.1:9305-11652 GCF_000754665.1 Bison bison bison | reverse complement strand
ATGATGACAATAAAGTACATCAGATTTCCAAATTTAGCCTGTGTCTTATCCATATTCAGTGGATTTCTAACAACTGCATCAAACACTTTACTTCAATATTAGATTTTTGAGAAGAGGGGAAAAGTTATTGTTTGGTTTGGTTCAGTTGCATTGAGCTGTTTTTCATGACTGGAAAGACTGTGCATCACATATTGCTACCCCACACCGCTCTGATTGTTTTTTTGGGTTCTAATTGATAGCAAAGTGAAAACGACTTATCTACAGTCAGCAAAATGCTGGTGATTCACTTTCTTTCATTTCCATTCAAAACCCATAAAGAACAAAGGAAAGAAAAGATAGAAAAATTGTGTCATGTTGATGTATGGCAAAACCAAAACAATATTGTAAAGTAAAAAAAAAAAATAATAATAAATTTAAAAAATTGTATCATAAGATGTCAGACAAGTAGGAAAAAGTGGAAAAATATTTAAAAATTGGAAAGGAACCAGACTATATCACATGAGAACAGTGGAGGGGAAATTTTTCACATCCAAAAACAAAAAGGAAGAATAAAAGATAAGAGAAATATGAAATAAGACAATAAAACAGAAGAAAAGCACATAGAAAACAAAAAGTCAAAACTGGGGAAGAGAGCTCTTAAATAAGTGAAGTGTTTTAAGAGAAAACTTATAATGATTAAGTGCTTTTACTGTTTCAAACGTCAGAAAAAAAGCGTCATCTCTATGATTTTTTTAAAATCTAAACTTGTTCAGATTATTCAAAATAACAATATATAAAGATTTGTTGGTTTTGGTGGTGGTGATAATGGTGGTAGCAGTGACAGTGAGGTTATATTTTCTAAGTGTAGCTAACAGAATATTCTCAAATATGGCAAACAACAGAGACTGGGCTCAAATTCAAAGCCATTTAAATAATGTCCCTGATTTCAATGATGAAATTGGTTAAACCATTATCTCAACTTTATTAATGTCAGTACTTCTTAACATTCTCTTCTACTTGCTACTGAGAACATATAATAAGTTTATATCATTTTACAAGACTAAGATGTTTAATCAATTTCCATTTCATTCTCACACAGCTTACTTTTGGAATTAAGAAAAAAGATAACTTGTCTGTTAATTTAGAAACATGGTTTGATTCTCTAAATCAAATTAATTTGTTCCTTCTTTTCAAAAATTTAATCTTATGACAAAGTCTACTCACTAACCATCATGTTATGAAATAGGAAATTTACTTATTTAATATCTAAATTTCTAAGAAGCCAAGAATCAATGGAGATGGTTCTACTAAAGGTTTTTTTTCCAGAATGCATTCAGAATTACTCATTATCTCAAAATGCACATTTTGACTGAGGTCCTTACTAGTATGAAAAAGTACTTGATCTTCCTGAGGACATATTTCTACCCATATCTTTTCCTTCATCCATCTAAAAGAAAAATGCTAGATCTTTAAAAAAAAAACAGGCATAAAATATGATAGATCTGAGATTATGTGCCATTTGGGCACTACCAATATCCAAAGAAAGACTGGATCTATAGCTATAGCCTTCTGGGAAATTCTTATTGGTATTTAGTATATATACAAATATTATATATATACAAATATAAAGTAAGTATATAACCACTAAAGCACACAATACACCCATTAATATTTCTTCCTGAAACATGAGGTTTGTTGTTTTGAATGTCTATAAAATATACCTGTATATAAGCCTAAAAGTAAGCTATGTTCTTGAAATCAAAGGGAAAAAAAGGTCAATTTTACAGAGATTTTTGGTTAGTGTGGTTAATTTATCTAGGTAATTCAGGATCCAATGTAAAGCCTGAATTATTCAGATAGACTGTCTTCATTGGCCAAGTTGAGTCAATAGTTCTCTGATTCACTTCAAGTGATAAAGAACAATGTCAAGTTGAGTCTATCTAGACTACGCTTCCTGTGCCATAGCAAATTAGCATTTTCAATCAAGTTGAAGGCTTACCACAATTAGACATTTTTGTCATGATGAACAAAATAATTTTTCCAGTTCTAAAGCCACTCTCTAGTTCCACCTGTGATAGACTAGGCAAAGTCCATCTTCCTTGAAATCACCAAAAACATCAAGTCTGATATTTTGGGACGTGGCAATTCTTCTTTGAAACCGATTTTCACAAAGGAATTTTTTCATGCCTTACAAAACAAAATAAGAAGCTTACTTACAGTGAATTCCCCGGTGACTGCATCAAACCCCACATGAATCGTATGTTCAAAGTCTGAAGGAAGAGATCTCTGGGCGCTCTTTCTCTTTCTTCTTATTGGCTAAAGGCAAAATGTTAACATGTATTTACTTGGGATAAAGTTTTGGCATCCA
>NW_011477590.1:4624-6463 GCF_000754665.1 Bison bison bison | reverse complement strand
ATGTTGAGCTTTAAGCCCACTTTTTCACTCTCCACTTTCACCTTCATCAAGAGGCTTTTTAGTTCCTCTTCACTTTCTGCCATCAGGGTGGTGTCATCTGCATATCTGAGGTTATTGATATTTCTCCCGGCAATCTTGATTCCAGCTTGTGTTTCTTCCAGTCCAGCATTTCTCATGATGTACTCTGCATATAAATTAAATAAACAGGGTGACAATATACAGCCTTGACGAACTCCTTTTCCTATTTGGATCCAGTCTGTTGTTCCATGTCCAGTTCTAACTGTTCAAAATTATTGTCCTCAAGTAACAGATTTTTAATAGTGACACAATTATGAATAAATAGTTTAATAGTTAATAAGTCAAAAAACTTTAAAGGAATAATCACTGAAGAAATAAATTTGGGAACTGTAATGAAATTAGTCTATATCAAAACGATCCCAGGAGGAAGTTACGGTGGAAACACTGTAAGATGGCATTTATATATCAGCAAATTTGAGTATGTATCTCTGCTATGGCTGCATTTCACAGTCAAAAAAGTAATAACCTTCTATTACTGGGTAAGTCAGCATGAACCAGTTTTGCCCAATTGAAACCAATCAACTTTAGAGCTGCCAGGGTGGCAAATTTAGAACATTCTGGTTCAAATAGATGTTTCCTTGCCCTGAGTTTTAGACAACATTCAATTAACCATAATGGATTACTGGTTCTGTGGGTTGCCAGGATAAATTTTAAATTCAAAACATTTCATATCCAATGGTCACTCTTATGGCTTCTGTTCTCTTTTGACTCTCTCACTGCTCCCTTTCGCCAGCCAGAGGACAGAGATATGGGACACAAATATGGAAATTCAAGAAGTAAGAGGATTAAGATACAAGATTAGGAAAGAAAGGTTGAGGCGGTTGGGGGGAGTGGGTGAGGGGGATAAGGGTCACTCAAAGTTTTTGCCTGCCATAGAACACATTTAGGACTCATTTTGAAAAGTATATATGTGCCATCTAAATTCAACTCGGTATAGATTTCACATTTACAGTGAATCTATTTTATTGACTATCATTTTAACTGAACAATGAAGATTAGCATTTTCTGTAGGTACTTCTACTTCCCTTGCATGTTTATAGACCATAACTACCACTTATAATTGTTCAACTACCACTTTTACTTGTCCAGAAAGGCAAACAAAACACTCAGCTTTCTTTTCTAGCCAGTCCGCTGATCACCACTGATCACCCCGCTACTCCTGTAATCATTTTCTTATTTTCCTCTTTCCTGATCTCCCATTCATGTTGAACATAGCTAACCACCTCTCTTTCTGTTTCCTCGACAATGTGGTCTAATCCTCCTCCTCCCTAAGTAATCATTCTTTGTTTGATGGGCATTTCTTATTCTGCCTTTCCTTTCCTAGCACAGTCTTTGGCATTCATTTCTCTTGGATGGCATTCACTCCCAGATACTAACTCATGTTGGGTAGTTTCCTAATCTGTGGTTGGCAGGGGTAGATATAGATTTTGTGGGTACAAAGACTTTATGTGATTTGAGAGGAATATTCCCTTTAAGTAAAAACAATACAAAAATGGTAGGACTCCTTCAAGAGCCTTGGAAGAATCCCAAGTGAGAAACTCTGAAGAAGCAGCTGTATTTACTTCACAGTAAATCTACTGGTAGTTGGTGACCATTCTGGTATCAAAGACCACTATGAAATATCTAAAGAAAGCTGTGGTACTTCTGTCTACAAAATTGGATTATACACACATATACACACTTCTGAATATAACTTCAGAGGCTCAATATTTCCCTAGGATCCAGGTTAAGAACCCCTAGCTTAGGCTATATCTTTAATCA
>NW_011477590.1:0-1148 GCF_000754665.1 Bison bison bison | reverse complement strand
TCCTTGATGCCCCTCAGCTTTAATGAACTTCATCTCCTTTCCACTCCTTCAATCCATTCCCATGGCCACCATTACACGAGTGGTTCTTAACCAGGGCTGCTCATCAGAATAACCTGTAGAGTTTCACAAAAATCCAAATATCTTGGGCCCACTCAGAACCTACCCTATCAGAATTTCTGAAAGGGAGGCCTGGGCAAATGATGTTTTGAAGTGCCACAGATGATGTGCAGAGTGGAGAATCACAGCTATGTCAGGCCTTTTCATTATCCAGAATGACCCTTTCTCTGTAATATTCTCTCAGATAACTCTGTTATCTTATTCTCTGGGCCCAGCTTTCTCACTCTTTCATGTCATTACTCCTATTTTACTTATTCTTTGATTTCAACAAAACCTCCAATCCCTGGACCCTTCCATTTTTAGCCAACTTCTCAGCTTCTTCCTGGCCTGGACTCTACAGTACATCATTTAAACTGCCCTTAACCCACTGCCCTGGAAACTATGCTACTTTGACCTCCTCTTTCAACTCTCCAACAAAACCTTACCCTGATCGAATCTAGCCATGAAACCTCCATTTCCATACCGAGGCTGGTAAAGTTGTTGGGGGAAAAAATCACAACCATGTAGACTGTGCTGGACCAGAGCTGGGTCATCAGTGGTGCTTGCAACACCCTTCTTGGCCCTGGCCAACTTCCTTTCCCACTCCTCTTAGGGAATACTCTAGAATTTCACCACTTCACTCAAACTTCTGCTTCATTCTCTCCTCTATTTTCAGCATAAGAAATTCCTTCTACTTCACTGGAAAAAACAGAGGCCATGAGTTTAGAACTCCTTTGACTTCACTTCCTGTCCCACTCCTAGGAATGCATCTCCATTAGTAACATCTCCCTTCACATCTTACTGGAACACTGTCCTATCCTTCTACCTGAGGTTTATACCCTCACTGGTGCTCCACTGTTCCTGTCCCTCTCATTTCTCCATGGGCGGGGGGGCGGGGGGGGGGGTGTCTCACTCCATTTATTCAGTCTCTCCCTCTCTACTGACACTTCCTATCTGGCTTTAAAAGTACATGCTGAGATTTCTTTTGTCCTTAAAAATTAAAGCTCCCTGCTACCACATAGCTTTCTTCAGTTGCTATAATCTCTCAACCA
>NW_011477589.1:13936-14684 GCF_000754665.1 Bison bison bison | reverse complement strand
GCCAACAGGGAAGCTCCCTCTCTCTCTATATATATATATATAGAGAGAGAGAGAGAGAGAGGTAATAAGAGTACCTTCCTGAGGCCTCTGTTGTCCTTACCACGCAGTGAGTTCCAGCTAATCTGCTTATTCAAGTCCTCTAATATTTCTAGGAAGGTCTCTGGACCTCCTGTGTGCACCGTGGCGTCAGTTCAGACTGAGATCTGGCCTTACTCCAGCTTAGACTTGCTTCAAAAGTCTACAGTTGCCCTCCTTCCCCCAAAGTCCGCAGTCTCAGGCTAATTATGGAGATTTAATCTGCTGCACTGGTGTCTGCTGGAGTAAATTCCCTTCATCTTCCTTGGTCATACTGGTGCTCAGGTTTGGTTCTGGCCCTGCCTATGCCTGTAGGCCACCCTCCAGTGTCTGTTTCCTACCCAGATATGAGGGAGCAAAAGTAGCAGTTTATTAAGTCTCATTTACTCAATGCAGCTAGGGAGAGGTAAGGTATGGCAGACACTGTTGGGGTGTGTGGGGAGTGCCAGCTGTGACTGAGACATAAGGAAATCATGTGATTCTACAGGGAAATTTGCCCCAGATCTTGTCCCTAGGCCAAGCAAAGCTGCACAGGCTGCCAAGAAGATGTGGGCAGTGCTCTGTATGTGCTCACAGTTTGGTGGCAGTTGTGACCCCTGGGGTTGTGACCACAGTGACCTCCTGTCCTCCACCTCTGTCACCCACGCCAGCCCTGGCAGTGGCCAAGCAATCT
>NW_011477589.1:9044-10047 GCF_000754665.1 Bison bison bison | reverse complement strand
TAGATTTCCCTGTGCTATACAGTAGGTTCTCATTAGTTATCTATTTTATATAGAATAGTGTATATATGTCAATCCCAATTACCTAATTCATCTGACCCTCCCATTCCCCTTGGTATCCATACATTTGTTATCTACAGCTGTCTGTTTATTTCTGCAAAAAATAAGTTCATATGTATCATTTTGCTAGATCCCATATATATATACAATATAAACATATATACAATATTTGTTTTCCTCTTTCTGACTTACTTCACCTTGTATAACAGTCTCTAGGTTCATCCATGTCTCTGCAAATGGTAAAGTTTTGTTTCCTTTTATGGCTAAGTAACATCCCTGGTGGCTCAGATGGTAAAGAATCCACCTGCAATGCAGAAGACCCCAGTTTGGTCCTTTGGTCAGGAAGATCCCCTGGAGAAGGGAATGGCTACCTACTTCATTATTCTTGCCTGGAGAATTCCATGGACAGAGGAGCCTAGTGGGCTACAGTCCATGGGATCACAAAGAGTCAGACACAACTGAGAAACTAATATTTTCTTTCACTTTCAATACTCCATTTTATATATATACCACATCTTCTTTATCCATTTCTCTTTTGATGAACATTTAGACTGCTTCTATGTCCTGGTTATTATAAATTGTGTTGCAATAAACATTGGGGTGCACTTATTTTTTTGAATTATGGTTTTCTCCAGGTATACGCTCAGAAGTGAAATTGCTGGGTTATACAGTAGTTCTATTTTTAGTTTTTCTAAGGAACCTCTATAGTGGCTTTATCAATCTACATTTCCACCAACAGTGTAAGTGGGTTCCCTTTTCTCTACCCACTCTCCAGCATTTACTGTTTGTAGATTTTTTGATGATGGTCATTCTGACCAGTGTGAGATGATAGAAAACTCATTGTAGTTTTGATTTGAAAAAATCTTGCTGAGATTTCTGTCAAAGAGTGTTCTGCTTATGTTTTTCTCTAAGAGTTTTATAGTGTCCAATTTTTTCAACAGTAGTT
>NW_011477589.1:3725-6240 GCF_000754665.1 Bison bison bison | reverse complement strand
ATCACCTCCACTAGCTTTGTTCGTAGTGATGCTTCCTAAGGCCCACTTGACTTCACATTCCAGGATTAGGAGAGTCTTGGGCAAATTCCAACATGGAGAAAATTCCTGAAAAAGGAAATATTTACATCGTGAACAGTTAGAAGCAGCACATCTTCGGGATTACAGTGTGTGTGTGTGTGTGTGTGTGTGTGTGTGTGTGTGTGTGTGTTGGGGTATATAATATGTGGAAGGCTGAGAAGAAAAGCTAGTTGCAATTCACATCCAGACAGGGCAAGATAAAGGGAAGAGTTCATCTCTTTTCTGGTCAGTTTGGGAATACATCCTGGAACTATTACCACTGTCCACCATCATTTATTATTTTTGGCTTCAGACATATGAACATGTGGTTCTCTGTGAGACTGGGTAACAGGATGTGTGTGAGGATGAGTTTTTCTCATATTAGATATGCTTTTGCAATATGATAAGGTAACTGAAATGGGCCAATGTTATTTCCAGGAGTGTTCTAAGACACTGTGTCATGGAACTACGTGACTTTGATGAGATGACACCTAGGATGTCCGAGTCAGTGTGGGGTCATTGGAGGCTCTGAGTGATTAGGACACAAGGAAGGAAGTCAGAGAGAAGCTGTAGACATGACTGATGAAGGGAGATGTTCTGATTGGCAAGGAAAGATTAAAGGAGATATGTTTTTCCAGACATACTTGATGATGAGACACAGTAAACAGACCACATGGTCTTCTAAAAATATCTGAAAGTCATTAACACTAATAGGAGGGAAGATCATTTATGAGGTGAGGTAGGATAAGAGAGCTAGAATTCATAGATGGAAGTAAAGAAAGATATTAAACAACTGAGTTTCTTTAAGAATGTTTAAACATGACATTAAAATGTTGACAACCTGTATAACAATGGCAATGATAAATCAGAATGGAGTATGACTAGCCTATGACACTGGAGCAGATCCTAGAGATCCAATCTTGTGTCAAGCAATACTATATGCAGAGCCAGGGTAGGTACTGAGGAACTCAGGGCAGTAGGGAGAACATTTGAGAGACATGAGGTGACTATTTACCAACTAGTATTAAAGTGTTTTTAACATTTTAACAATTGATATGGACATACAGCTGTAGTTCTCAACTGGGTGTGATTTTATCCCCCAAAGGATATTTTTGGTAATGTCTGGAGACATTTGTGATTGGTAATCGGATAATGCTACTTGAATCTAGTAGGTAAAGATCAGGGATGCTGTTAAATATCTTACAATGCGTAGAAAAGACCCCTGAACCCTCTCCTTTACCCCCAATCAAAGCCAATGCACACAACAAAGGGTTATTCAACTCAAAACGTCACTCTTTCTAAGGTTGATAAATCCTGGCCATACAGGTACAGATCAGTTAAATATCAGCCTTGAGAATATCTCCATCACTGATGAGGCTGAGTTAGTGAGAGAGTTTCACAGTGGAAATAACTGATGTTCATCTCTCTCTCCTGGACTCCCCTGACATCTTTGTCTTTCCAGGATGCTCAACTAGAAACTTTCCATTTTCTTTACTCTGGTCCTCCTCTCCAACCCTATTTCCATTATCTTAATTTAGGTCTTTATCGTCATCTCTTTTAAGGCTACTTCAACAATCTCTAAAACAGTTTTCCAGAAACCATTCTTTTCCACTTCCAATATATTTTCTATACAGTCTTCCATGCTTACCATTGTAGTCCTGTGCCTGGCACATACAGCCATACCCAGAGTAGGCACTGAGTAAATATTTATTGAATTAATTAATAAACGAATGAATTCTGTTACATCTTTGCTTCAAAATTTCCAATAGTTCCTGGTAGCACACAGAATAGATGCAAAATCACATACAAGACAATTCAAAATATTATCCCAATTATAAAGTTGCATATAATTATTAAATTCTATAATATATAGATCATATAAATAAAAATGTATACAATTATAAAATTGTATATAAAATTATATACAACTTGAATTATTTGCAATTCAAAATATCATACCAATCCCATCACATACAAGACAATTCAAAATATTATACCAATTTGTCTTTCCAGTTTAATTTCATTGTTTTTTAATCACCCTGAGTTCACCCCACTATATGCACTTTATACTATAACACAATGAACATCTCCATTTCCTCCAAATGTCACATTTTTTTTTCCTTTTTATATTTCTCAAACCCTATTATGAAATTCTGCTAGTCTCTAGTCATCTTGGTGTCTTTTCTCAATGGTCCTTAATATAAGGTGAAGGTGTGTGTGTGTGTGTGGGGGGGGGGCTCATCAAAAGAATACTCAAAATAAAAATTTCCAAACTCCATTCCACATTTACTGAAATCTAGAAGAGGAGATATATATATATATATGTATAATTTTAACTGTAGGCCAGTTACTTTACAGTAATGTGGTAGTTTTTGCCACACATTGACATGAATCAGCCATGGGTGTACATGTGTCCGCCAACCCTGAAAACCCCTCCTATCTCCCTCCCCATCCCATC
>NW_011477589.1:912-1644 GCF_000754665.1 Bison bison bison | reverse complement strand
CAGCAGCTTGAACATTCTTTGGCATTGCCTTTCTTTGGAATTGGAATGAAAACTGACCTTTTCCAGTCCTGTGGCCCTTGTTGAGTTTCCAAATTTGCTGGCATGTTGAGTGCAACACTTTAACAGCATTATCTTTTAGGATCTGAAATAGCTCAACTGGAATTCCATCACCTCCACCCACTAGCTTTGTTCATATTGATGCTTCCTAAGGCCTACTTGACCTCACACGCCAGGTTTTCTGGTTCTAGGTGAGTGACCACACCATTGTGGTTATCTGGGTCATGATATTTTTTCTATAGTTGTTCTGTGTATTCTTAATATATTCTGCTTCCATTAGGTCCATACCATCTGTCATTTTTGTGCCCATCTTTGCATGAGACATTCCCTTGGTATCTCTGATTTTCTTGAAGAGATCTTTAGTCTTTCCATTCTTTTGTTTTCCTCTATTTGCATTGATGACTTAGGAAGGCTTTCTTATCTCTCCCTTGCTATGCTTTGTAATTCTGCATTCAGATGGATACATCTTTCCTTTTCTCCTTTGCCTTTAGGTTCTCTTCTTTTCACAGCTATTGTAAGGCTTCCTCAGACAACCATTTTGCCTTTTTGTATTTCTTTCTCTTGGGGTTGCTTTTGATCACAGCCTCCTATACAATGTGGTGAACCTCTATCCATAGTTCTTCAGGCACTCTATCAGATCTAATCCCTTGAATCTATTTTGACTTCCACTGTATA
>NW_011477589.1:0-792 GCF_000754665.1 Bison bison bison | reverse complement strand
TCATTCCTTCTTGAGCTATTTCTCTGGTCTTCTCCAGTAGCATATTGGGCACCTACCTACCCAGGGGGTTCATCTTTCAGTGTCATATCTTTTCCCCTTTTTATACTGTTCATGGGGTTTTAAGGCAAGAATATGGAAGTGGTTTATCATTCCTTTCTTTAGTGGACCACGTTTTGTTAGAACTCTCCACCATGATCGATCTGTCTTGTATGGCCTTACATGGCATTGCTCATAGTTTTATTGAGTTAGACAAGGCTGTGATCCATGTGGTCAGTTTGATTAGTTTTCTGTGATTTATTCTGTCTGCCCTTTGATGGATAAGTATAAGAGGCTTGTTGAAGCTTCCTGAAGGGAGAGACTGGCTATGGAAATTCTGGATTTTTCTCTGATGGCTGGGGCTATGCTCAATAAATCTTTAGTCCAATTTTCTATTATCTTTATGTTACTGATCTTTTACTCTTTTGTCTATATTCTTCAATTTATTCCATCGAGGTTTTTGTTGTTGTTGTTGCTCAGTTATAAAATTTCCATTTATTCTTCTCTACTTTTACTTTCTTTGGAGAGACTCCATATTTTTCCATGTCTTTTAAGAATGTTCATCTTTACTGTGTTGAATACTCATTGTTGAATTTAGTTGTTTTTCTTTTTATTGCTCTTCCTTCAACACATTTTTTAAAATTAATTAATTTTTTTATTTTACTTTACAATATTGTATTGGTTTTGCCATACATTGACCTGAATCCACTGTAAGTGTACATGTGTTCCCCATCCTGAGTCCCCTCACACCTCCCT
>NW_011477588.1:9060-10584 GCF_000754665.1 Bison bison bison | reverse complement strand
TAAATTCTTTTGAATGAGGGAGTTTTTAGCTATGAAAATAGGAAGGTATCCAGAATATCAATGCAGAATTTAAGCCTCCAATTGTTAGTTATTTCTGTTGGTGGCATAGAGGAAATACAGTTGGCTCCCTAAAAATAAAGGTTCTCATATGCATGGGATGCATGAGAAATGGCTTGCCTGTGCTTTGGTAAACCTGTCCCATGCTCAGTCATGGGACTTTCATATGTATGTGCCTATTTCTGATGATTTTGGTGTGTTTGGTAAGATATATATGTCAGTCCCAAATTTCCATGTAGAGTTAAATATACTATATAATAGGCCTTCAACTGGTATTTTTGAACATCAATATAAAATGCCTTTCTGAGTCATCAGAGCAGAGTCTTCAAGGTAAAAGTTGCATTTACCCATAGGAATTTGTGTGAGATAAGATTAAACAAAGGGGGCTGCATGAAGAAGTTTAAACTTTCTGTATTGTAAGGATTCACAGTTGAAATGCTTTTTGAAAGGGAGATTTTTTTTTTTTTACTCTGTTCTTGTTCATGCTCAGGTTGAAATCACTGAAAGCAACTTGTATGCATATGAAAGA
This sequence comes from Bison bison bison, assembly GCF_000754665.1. Taxonomy (NCBI): domain Eukaryota; kingdom Metazoa; phylum Chordata; class Mammalia; order Artiodactyla; family Bovidae; genus Bison; species Bison bison. Next base: position 9,998 of record NW_011477588.1, on the reverse strand, counting down.
CTTGAAGACGTGCTATAAAGTTCCCAAATAAAAATAGAGATACTGTTAGGCCTTCTTTATCCACAGGAATAAGGAGGTCATGGCATGCCCTCTTTGGCATATGGAAGGCTAGGTACTCAGCATAAATGTGCCCATCTCCTTAAGAATTTAGAGCATACCCAGTTGTCGGCAGGACATGTTTTTAAAGTACTCTGCAGTTAGTAGAGGGAAAAATGTCAGGTCCAATTTCTCTAGTGAATCTGATCCAGGGGCAAGTTTGACTGAATATTATAAGCACAGTAGGATTTTAAAGAATTGTAGACATGAAAGGAAGAATTTAACACAGTAAGAGTAAAACCTCTTACCTTAAATTCAACCTTACAAGGTCTTAACAAAGCAAATGGTACATACCGAAATGCCCGGCGGGTCTCTAAATAAATGAGAATTGCGTACATTTTGCTAACTATGGTTTCTAGGTGAGGTGGATGGTGCAGGCGATTCATTCATTTGCTTTTTCCTTACACATTAGTTGGGAAATATACAGTTATAGGGTTTGGACCTGAAATCCTTGTATAAATTGAATTTTGGAGCTACAGAATCAGACTCAGATCTACTGACATCTGTTTTTTTTCACCTATATGCCATTTATCTCCTTGATTTAGATCAGTTTTAACTGGCAAAAATCCCTTTCCTGTTAATAAGTTGCTTCTGCTAATCTCATTGTAATAGGTGAATAGATGAGCATCGCTTAGATGTTAGTTTTATGTATTTTTCATTTTTGTTTGTTTCTTTTTGGTTGCACAGGGTCTTTGTTGCTGCGTGCGGGCTTTCTCTAGTTGTGGTGCACAGACTTCTCATTGCGGTGGCTTCTGTCGTGGCGGAACACAGGCTCTGGGGTGCCCAGGGTCCAGTAATTGCAGTTCCTGGGCTCTAAAGCACAGGCTTTGTAGTTGTGATGC
>NW_011477588.1:4403-5705 GCF_000754665.1 Bison bison bison | reverse complement strand
ATAAGGGATGGACTTCCCTGATGGCTCAGATGGTAAAGAATCTGCCTGCAGTGCAGGAGACCCGGGTTCAATACCTGGATTGGGAAGATCCCCTGGAGGGGAGGGTATGACTACCCACTCCAGTATTCTTGCCTAGAGAATTTCCATGGACAGAGGAGTCTGGCAGGCTACAGTCCATGGGATCACAGTCAGACGTAACTGAACGACTAACACTTTCACTTCACTTTTCACAATAAGGGGTGTTGATAGGTAGAGATAGATGGGCATGAGCAATTATTGCAGAGTTTCTGTTAATCACCACTTGGGGTACATTTATGGTTTCTATGACGTTGCATACGTTGATTTTCCTCTCCCTAGGCCATTCACTTTCTCTGTCAACTTTCAGAAAATCTGAATTCAATCGATGTAGATGCAAAGTATTACATATGCCCACTTGCCATTCACACATTAATTCCTTGGTTGGCTTTGCAAAATGAGTTAGAAAAAAAGAAGAGCATCCAAGAAACTTTGAAAATGACATAGAAACTAGAAAAGGCAAAGAGAAATCCGCCTGAAAAAAGTTGTTACTGCTGCTAGTCACTGTCGCTGTACTATTTGCAGTGAAGGCAAGATTTCATTGGATATTTACTATGAAGTTCCCCTTGGAAACTTGGGCTATTTATGAAACAATAAATAAGCAGCCTGAGTAGTTTCATAAGCAGCCCAAGTTTCCAAGGGCTTTGCCACAGATGTGCTTAAAACCTGCACACATAGTCCACTGTATTCTTTGTATATGCTCTCTACCATATACCCACCAAACTATAATCTTTTTGTATGCAAATCAGGTAAGTATATTTATATGAAACTGTCCCTCTGCACCTACAAATCTAGTGACAGCACTCATGTCTGTCATGAGTTAATGAACCCAAATACCAATTTACAGTTCCATACTCCCATTGTGAATACACAACCAAGTTACTTTTCTGCTTGACTAGCTATTCATAGAGATAGCCTTGGTAAAAACAGATTTGTCCTAGGCACCTGTTGTAACCCCTTCTGAAAATTTGGCCCTTGAAGTCAACTACAGTGTGATTCTGTTCAAAAACTAACTATTGGTAAATGTTGAGAATGATTCCATTTTCCTTAATGGTAACTATAATTGGCTTTCCCCTTTTCTCTTTTTAAATTTTCCCCCCTTCCATGCTGTGTTGCTTTGCACTGACTGTGATTGCATGTTGCACCCTGGCGTATTCATCATGATGATGTCACATGGCTTGTTGCTGCGATACCTGCCACGCCCCATTCCATCGTTTATATCATGGT
>NW_011477588.1:0-724 GCF_000754665.1 Bison bison bison | reverse complement strand
ATATAATTTGTACCTGTAGATCTGACTTTGTATAGTACAGTCAACGTTACTAGATTTTTTTGGGAGAGAGGAAAATTACCTGAAAATAGCCGGGAATGTCTTAAAACATTAACCTGAATTTCACTTCTTAAGTAGCTTGCAAAAGCTACTTAAGGTAAATTCTGGATTTACCTTTAAATGGTTTTCTCAGCATTTAGACTATAAATTGTGTAAAGTGCCCATTACAGTTTTTGTGGCTCAAGAATCCTGTCTTCTAGGCTGAGTGTCTAAAACTGAGCGATTTGTAATCTTCAGCTGAAAAAGTGGTTCTTGGAAGCTTAAAGGTATTTTAATTACAGGTTATAAATTAAACAGAGAGAGGGGGGCGTGGAGATAGTTTTTACATTTTGGAGGAAGTGTGTAAAAACCATTGCAATGTAACCTTTGATACAAGTGCCATTTTCCAAGTGGAAATGGCTCATGCTCTTTACACTACTCTTTGAATAACAAGGAAGATGCAATCTGGAAAAGTCAGTCAGGGTGAAGGAAAATTGGTTCCAAGTGAGGCCTTTCCTCCCCAAATGGACAGTCTTTTCTGTTGATCACAGTTGGAGACTTTGAGTATAGGCTTGGAGAAATGGCGGGGCTGGGGAGAGAGGGAGCCACTTGAAATTACTCTTCGATTCATTTAAACTTTCTTGAAAGGATGGCCACAGTTGTCTTTAGTTTCAGTTCAACTGAGTTT
>NW_011477587.1:34338-38223 GCF_000754665.1 Bison bison bison | reverse complement strand
CAGACCCCGCTTTTAATGGCAGATGGAGGCGTCTGCGCTGCTTCTCTGCTGGGGGAGTTACCCGCAATGTGCGGGTTTTAATTGTTTATTTATTTTTCCTCCCTGTTATGTTGCCCTATGTGCTTCCAAGGCTCGGCAGAGATTCGGCAGTGAGAAGGTTTCCTGGGGTTTGGAACCTTCTCTCTTTTTAAGACTCCCTTCCCAGGACAGAACTCCGTCCCTCCCTCTTTTGTTTCTTTTTTTGTTTTTTATATTTTTTCCTACCTCCTTTAGAAGACTTGGGTTGCTTTTCTGGGTGCCTGATGTCCTCTGCCGGCATTCAGAAGTTGTTTTGTGGAATTTACTCAGTGTTTAAATGTTCTTTTGATGAATTTGTGGGGGAGAAAGTGTTCTCCCCCTCTTACTCCTCTGCCATCTTAGCTCCTCCCCTCTAAATAAATGATTTAAACCTACTGAAATGCTACTTTCAAAAATGAAAAAAAAAATCTAATTCAAGAGGAATATCAAAGCAGGAACATGATTGAAATCAGTTGCAGTTGTAAGACATGGCTTCAAAAGAGAACTAAATAAATTTATATAAAGACTGCCTAAGTTCTCTGGCAATACACTATAAGTATTTGTAATCAATGTTGTAAAGGATTTTTACTCACAATAAAATAGAAATGCCTTTTAGTTATGCATAGTTTTAATAATCAAAAACACCAACAACTTTTCAGACATTCCAGAAAAAGGTCATTTAAGCAAACTATCTACTTTATCTCCTCAAAAAACATGGTGGTGGTGGTCGTGATTAGTTGCTAAGTCATTTCCTCTGCTTTTTCATCACCATGGACTGTAGCCCACCAGGCTCCTGTGTCCATGGGATTTCCCAGGCAAGAATACTGAGTTTGGTTTCCATTCTCTCTTACAGAAGATCTGTCTTCCCAACTCAGGGATTTCTCAACCCTGGGTCACCTATATTGGGAGGTGGAATTTTTACCACTGAGCCACCGGGAGGATCCCCAAAAGCAACGCAGTATCTGCTTAAGAAGTAGTTCTTGGCTTTCATATGTACTGTATCAAACTTCTAGATGGTGTAGTCTGGGTTTGTTCAGAACTACCCTAGTGATCTATTGGTTAATAGTCAGCTTCCCAATGATCCTTGTCCAGGAAGATCCCATGTGCTGAAGTGTAACTAAGCTCATGGGCCACAACTCATGAGCTCTTGTGCCAAAACTAGAGCCAGTGTTCTGCAACAAAAGAAACCACTGCAATAGGATGGCTATTCACCATATTGAAACGAATGGCACCACTTGCCTTAGCTAGAGAAAGCCCTTGAACATCCATGAATACCTGGCCCCACCAAAATAAATAAAATTTTAAAAATAATAATAAATGAGATTTTTAAAAGCGAATTTGTTTAACATTCAAGTGTAGTTACATATATGTAGCAACAAGCAAATGTACTTTGAAAGTTGAAAGCACAACAATACTTATCTTCCAAAACATGATAGAACAATACTGATTAGAACAAATTTATCATAAAATGAAAATATTCTATGCAATAGTTCACCAGGATGAGAGGTAAGGGTATCCTAACCATCAGAGCTCAAATTTGTGGTTTGAATGCCTAAAAGCCTATGAAACATCATGTTGCTCATATAGTTCGAGTATACATATATCTACTTTAGCTGTTAACTCTCTTCTGCACGTTTATGTTTCATTCTGAAGCCATTTGGATTTTCGTCTACCCCAACCTTGCATACCATTAAACCTGTACTGAGTTTCTTTTATCAGGCTCTAGCGATGTTTTTCAAGCTGTTTTTGCCATTCTTTAATTTGGGTACAATGCTCACTGATTTTAATAGCAAATTAATGATACTTTTCTAATGTACTGTTAGAGTGTGGTGAGCTCTTGTGTTTCAGGGTTTTGGTTGAAAAACCCTGCATTATTGTTAGGGCAGTAGTATCTTCTGATACTTAAAGGGAGACTACAAATATTCAAAACTAATTTGGCTATATTAATTAATGTTTTCTAAAGAATTAAAGATTTACTCATCAAAATATTTCATTGTCATGCAAAAAATACCCCTAACTCCTTAAGTACATCATGATTTTATTAAAGGAATCTGTGAGAACTGACATTTCTCTGTGCATCATGATTTTATCAATACACCTCTCTGAGATGAAAACAAAACAAAACAAAACAAATTAGAATTCACATACTTCAGGAAAGTCATATTTAAATATGGAAAATCTTGTTTTAATAGCAGTAAAAGTGGGGCATGAGAAGTGAATTGATGTTTTTTCTCTTTTTCTCTGAGTACCGTCTTGAAAATTGTGTCTTAACTTCTTACTGAAATTTATTATTCTGCTGTTGTCCAGTTGCTTAGTCATAGCAACTCTCTGCAGCACCATGGACTGCAGCACACCAGGCCTCGCTGTCCATCATTAACACCCAGAGTTTGCTCAAACTCATGTGCATCAAATTAGTTGTACCATCCGATCATCTCATCCTCTGTTGGGCCTTTGTCCTTCTGCCCCCAAGCTTTCCCAGCATCAGAATCTTTTCCTATAGTCATTTCTTTGCATCAAGTGGCCAAAGTATCAGAGTTTCAGCTTCAGCAAAAGTCCTTCCAAAGACTATTCAGGGCTCATTTCCATCAGGATTGACTACTTTGATCTCCTTGCAGTCCACGGGACTCTCAAGAGTCTTCTCCAACACCACAGTTCAAAAGCATCAGTTATTCCATGCTCAGCTTCCTGTATAGTCCAACTCTCCTGTCCATACAGGAGTACTGGAAATGCCATATGTATGACCTGACAGACTGCTAATTGCAAAGTAATGCCTCTGCTTTTGAATATGCTCTCTAGATTGTTACAGATTTTCTTCCAAGGATCTAGAAAGTTAAAATTTCATGGCTGCACTCACCATCTGCAGTGATTTTGGAGCCTGAGAAAATAAAATCTATCACTGTTTCCATTTTTTCCCCACCTATTTGATATGAAGTGATGGGACCAGATGCCATGATCTTCATTTTTTCAATGTTGAGTTTTAAGCCAGGTTTTTTTATTCTCTTCTTTCTTTTCATCAAAAGGCTCTTTAGTTATTCTTCACTTTCTGTCATATATGTGGTGTCAACTGCATTTCTGAGGTTATTGATATTTATCCAGGCAATCTTGATTCTAGTTTGGGCTTCATCCAACCTGGCATTTCACATGATGTGCTCTGAATAGAAGTTATTTAAGCCATATGACAATATACAGCCTTGATGTTATTTCCCAATTTAAATCTAGTGCATTGTTCCATGTCCAGTTCTAACTGTTGCTTCTTGATCTGCCTAAATATTTCTCAGGAGGCAACTAGAGAGATCTAGTATTTGAATCTTTTCAATAATTTTCCATAGTTTATTGTCATCCAAACAGTCAATACATTTGGCATAGTCCAAATCTGAGGTGGATGTTTTTCTTGACCTCCCTTGCTTTTTCGCTGACCCAAAGGATGTTAGCAATTTGATTTCTTGTTCCTCTGACTTTTCTATATCCAGCTTTAACATCTGGAAGTTCTCAGTTCATGTACTGTTGAAGCCTGGCTTCGAGAACTTTGAGCATTACCCTGCTTGATTGTGAGATAATTGCAATTGTGTGGTAGTTTGAACATTCTTTGGCATAGTCTTTCTTTAGGACTGGAGTGAAATCTAACCTTTTCCAATTCTGTGGCCACTGCTGAGGTTTCCAAATTTGCTGGCATATTGAGTGCAGGATTTTAATGGCATCATCTGGTAGGACTCAAAATTTCACAACTGTAAATCCATCACCTCTACTAACTTTGTTCATAGTGATGTTTCCAAAGGGCTATTTGACTTCATATTCCAGGTTGTCTGGTTCTAGTTGAGGGAAGAAAAC
>NW_011477587.1:19258-30860 GCF_000754665.1 Bison bison bison | reverse complement strand
GGCTGGAGAAATATCAATAACCTCAGATATGCAAATGACACCACCCTTATGGCAGAAAGCGAAGAAGAACTAAAGAGCCTGTTGATAAAGTGAAACGGGAGAGTGAATAAGTTGGCTTAAAGCTCAGCATTCAGAAAACTAAAATCGTGGCATCCGGTGCCATCACTTCATGGAAAATAGCTGGAAAAACAGTGGAAACAGTGGCTGACTTTATTTTTCTGGGCTCCCAAATCACTGCAGATGGTGATTGCAGCCATGAAATTAAAAGACGCTTACTCCTTGGAAGGAAAGTTATGACCAACCTAGACAGCATATTCAAAAACAGAGACTTTACTTTGTCAACAAAGGTCCACCTAGTAAAGGTTATGGTTTTTCCAGTGGTTTATGGTTTTTCATGTATGGATGTGAGAGTTGTACTATAAAGATGGCTGAGCACTGAAGAATTGATGCTTTTGAACTGTGGTGTTGGAGAAGACCCTTGAGAGTCCCTTGATGGCTAGGAGATACAATCAGTCCATCCTAAAGGAAATCAGTCCTTAGTGTTCATTGGAAGGACTGATGTTGAAGCTGAAACTCCAATAATTTGGCCACCTGATGTGAAAAGCTGACTCATTTGAAAAGACCCTGATGCTGGGAAAGATTGAGGGTAGGAGGAGAAAAGGACGTCAGAGGATGAAATGGTTGGATGGCATCACCGACTCAATGGACATGGATTTGGGTCTACTCTGTGAGTTGGTGATGGAGAGGGAGGCCTGGTATACTTCAGTCATGGGATTACAAAGAGTTTGACATGACTGAGCAACTGAACTGAACTGAACACCCTTTAAAGAGTGATATTTTTTAAATAAGTTTTGGGCACATTTGACCTGGGTGAATAAAGAAGTCCTTGAAACACGTCACACCATGAAACCCTGAATGGTCAATAATTACCAGCTGGGTTTGACGTCGAATGTATGAAAGAGCACTTGAGGCATATCATTGAAGTTAAACACTGCATGGTGACAAACTAGTGAATGTGTTCAAATGGTGTGACTGAACACACCATTGAAGTGCATCTTAGCATTGAGCCAGTAGGTGGTGAATATTATGGATGTGTTTTATTTGGGATGATGAAGAAGACTTGAGGAATGTCACATAGTAAAACATTGGATGGTGTTAACTGCTGAGTGTGCTTGACTTAGTGAGGATGGAAAAATCCTGAAAGCATGTCATGAAACTGAAACACTAACTGGTGATAAGTTACCACATGTGTTTTACCTGGAGAGGATGAAGAAGCACATGAAGCATGCCACAGGACTGAAACAATGGATGATAATCTACTGGGTGTGTTTTGTCTAGGGTTGTGAAGAAGCACTTGAGGCAAGTCCTTGAAATGAAGCATGGGATGCTGATAAACTATTGGATATTTTGGAACGGTGATGTATGACAAAATTCTTGAAATATGTTTCAGTACTGAAACGCTGAATGTTGCTAAACTACTGGTGTGTTTGACTCAGGATGGACAAGAAGCACTTGAAACATGTCAAAAACTTAAATAGAAGGTGATAAATAAAAGGATGTGTATGATCAAGACTGCATAGGAAGTATCTGAACCTTGTCATCAACGTGAAACTCTGGATGGTGGCAAACTATTGAGTGTGCTTGATTTAGGGTGGACAAGAAGCACATGAACCATTTCACAGGAACCAAAAGTGGATGTGGACAAGCTACTTGGTACGTTTGACCCAGGAAGAAAAAACGAGCTCTGGAAGCATGTTGTAACACTGAAATACTGGATGGTGATAAACTACTTGGTGTGATGACCTGAGGGAATGAAGAAACCCAGAAGCATGTTGCATAATTTAAACACTGAATAATGACAAACTACTGGGTGTGTTTGACCCAGTGCACACAATGAAGCACTTGAAGCATGTTACAGACCTTGAATACTGGATGGTGAAAAACTCCTGGGCGTGTTTGATTGGGTGGATGAAGAAGCTCTTGAAGCAAGTCTCTGCACTAAGACATTGGATGATGAGTTTGTTTTATCTTCAGAAAGTGAAGCACTTGAACTCTGTAAGAGCACTGAAATAGAGGATGGCAGTTATACGACTGGGTGATTAGTTCCAGGTGACAAGGAAAAATATTGGAAAATGTCACATGTAAATGCACTGAATACTCTATGGTAATAAAGTACTGAATGTGTTTAATCTGAGGTTGAAAAGAAGCAGATAAAGCAGGTCCCAGTTCTGAGACATGGGACTGTGATAACTACTGGGAGTGTCAGAATCCAAGTGGAAGAAGAAACACAGGAAGCATATCACAGTCACGAAACAATAAGTGTTGCTAAACTACTGAGTGGGAATGACAGAATGGGAAAAACTAGAGATTTCTTCAGGAAAATAAAAGATATCAAGGGAGTGTTTCCTGAAAATATGGGCACAATAAAGGACAGAAAAGTTATGAACCTAAAAGAAGTGGAAGATATTAAGGAGTGGTGGCAAGAATACATAGAAGAACTATCCAAAAACATCCCACTGACCCAGATAACCGTGGTGGTGCAATCACTCATCTACATCCAGACATCCTTGAGTGTGAAATCAAGTGCCGAGGTGATGGAACACCAGCTGAACTATTTCAAATTCTAAAAGATGATACTGTTGAAGTGCTGCATTCAGTATGACAGAAAATTTGGAAAACTCAGCAGTGACTTCAGGACTGGAAAAAATCAGTTTTTCATTTGAAATCCAAAGAATGACAATGCAAAAAAATATTAAAAGTATCACACAACTGCACTTATTTCACATGCTAACTCCTTGGAAGAAAAATTAGGAACAACCTAGACAGCATATTAAAAAAGCAGAGATGTTAAAGTGCCAACAAAGTTCTGTTTCGTTAAGACTATGATTTTTCCAGAAGGCATGGGTGGATGTGACAGTTGAATTATAAAGAAAGCTGAGCACCAAAGAATTGATGCTTTTGAACTCTGGTGTTGGAGAAGATTCTTGAGAATCCCTCGGACTGCAAGGAGATCCAACCAGTCCATCCTAAAGGAGCTCAATCCTGAATATTCATTGGAAGGACTGATATTGAAGCAGAAACTCCAATACTTTGGCTACCTCATGTGAAGAGCTGACTCATTTGAAAAGACCCTGATGATTCATGTTGATATATGGCAAAACCAATACAATATTGTAAAGTTAAAAAATAAAATATATATATAGAGAGAGAAGAAAAGACCCTGATGTTGGAAAAGATTCAAAGTGTGAGGAGAAGGAGAGGACAGAGGATGAGATGGTTGGATGGCATCACCGACTCAAAGGACATGAGTTGAAGAAACTTGGGGAGTTGGTGATAGACAGGGAGACCTGACATGCTGCAGTCCATGGGGGTCACAAAGAGTCAGACATGACTGAGCAACTGAACTGAATTGAACAAAGGCATGCTCACAATTCTCCAAGCTAGATTTCAACAATCCATAAACCTAGAAATTGCAGATGTTCAAACTGGATTTATAAAAGGCAGAGAAACCAGAGGTCAAATTGGCAATATCCATTGGATCATGGAAAAAGCAAGAGAATTCTAAAAAAAAAAAAAATCTATTTCTGCTTCATTGACTATGGCAAAATCCACTGTGTGGATCACAACAAACTGTAGAACTTTCTTAAAGACATGGAAATACCAGCACCTATCTGCCTCCTGAGAGACCTGTATCCAGGTCAAGAAACAAAAGTGAGAACTAGATATAGAAGAACAGATGGTTTGAAATAGGGGTTGGTGGGTGGGAAATGACTATATTGTCACCCTGTTTATTTAACTTATATGCAGAGCACATCTTGGAAAATGCTGGGCTGGAGGAAACACAAGCTGATATTAAGATAAAAATATCAATATCAATAGAAATATCAATAACTATATATATGTAGATGACACCACCCATATAGCATAAAGCAAAGAATAACTAAAGAACCTCTTGATGAAGGAGAAAGAGGACAGTGAAAAAGCTGTCTTGAAACTCATACTGAGTTAAAAAAAAAATAAGATCATGGCATCCTGTTCTATCATTTCATGGTAAATAGATGGGGAAACAATGGAAACAGTGACAGACTTCTGTTTTCTTGTACTCCAAAATCATGGCAGATGATGATTGCAGTTGTGAAATTAAATGATACTTGTTTCTTGGAAGAAAAGCTATGACAAACCTAGACTGTATGTTAAAGAGCAAAACATTCCTTTGCCAACAAAGGTCCATATAGTCAGAGCTATGTTTTTGTTTGTTTGTTTTGTTTTTGTTGTTTATTTTAGTAGTCATGTGCAGATGTAAGTTAGGCCATAAAGGAGGCTGAGCGTTAAGGAAATGATACTTTTGAATTGCGATCTTGGAGAAGCCTCTTGTGAGTCCCTTGGGCTGCAAGGAAATCAATCCAGTCAACCCTAAAGGAAATCAATCCTAAAAATTCACTGGAGGGACTGATGCTGAGGCTGATATGAAGAGCCAACTCATTGGCAAACACTCTGGTTCTGGAAAAGATTCGAGCAGGAGAAGGGGATGATAGAGGACCAGATGGTTGAATGGCATCACCAATCCAATGGATTTGAGATTGAACAAGCTCCGGGAGATGGTGAAGGACAGGAAGGCCTGATATGCTGCAGTCTTGGGATTGCAAAGAGTTGGAGATGACTGAATGACTGAACAACAACAATAACAACCAGCAACAATTGGTTGCTAAGTGCATTTGACCTTAAGTGCATTTGCTACTGAGTGCATTTGACCTTAAGTAATTTCAGGAGCACTTCAAGCATGTCACAGATCTGAAACCCTGGATAGTGGTAAAAACACTGGATGTGTTTGACTGGGAGTTAGTGAAGCAGCCATTGAAATGTGTCACAGCACTGAAACAATGAATGTTGATAACCTGTATAGTGTATTTAATGTGGAGTGAATGAAGAACCACTTGAAGTGTATTGCATGACTGAAACACTATGTGATCGCACTTCAGATGGTCTGTGTTTGACCTTGTATAGGAAAAGAAGCACATGAAGCAGGCCACAACACTGAAACTGGATCATGATAAATCATTGTGTAGGATGATCTGCAGTAGTTGAAAAATCAATGAAAGTATGTAACAGCATTGCATCAATGGATTGGGATAAACTAAAAATGTGCTCAACTTTCGGTGGACAAAGGATCTTTTGAAATATATACCAGAATTAACACACTGGATTGTGATAAATTATGGTTTGTGCATTTTCTGCAGAGAATGAAGAAGCAGTTGAAGCAGGAAATAGCACTGAAACACTGGGTGTTGATAAACTATGGGTGTGTTTGATACATGTTGACTGAAAAGAAACTGGAAGTATGGCACAGAGTAAAGCATAGGACCATGATAAACTTATGAATGTGTTTGATCTAGAATGGATTAAAGAAGGACTTGAAACTCATCAAAGAACTGAAATAGTAATTGTGATATGTTACTGACCATATTTTATTTAGAGAGGATAAAGCATATGAGGCATGCCACAATACTGGCACACTGGATAGTGGTAAACTGCAGGGAGTGTTTGACTAAATTAGACAAAGGGACACTTCAAGCATGTAATAGGACAGCATCAATGGATGATGATAATTTACAGGATGTGTTTGACCCAGAGGGAATGGAGGAGGCTCAAAACATGCCACAATACAGAAAAAAAACGGATGGCAATAAGCTATCACATGAATTTCTTCTGAAGTGGATTAAAAAACACTTGAAGAATATCTGAACTTAAACACTGGATAGGGATATAATACTGTGTGTGTTTAATGCCAACAAAATTAGAGGAAACAATATAATAGGAAAGACTAGAAATCTTGGGAATAAACTTAGAGACACCAAGGGAAAATTTCATGCAAACATGGGCACAATCAAGGACAGAAATGGTATGAACCTAGCAGAAGGAGAAAATATGAAGTGTTGGCAAGAGTATAAGAGAAGAACTGTACCAAAGAAAGGTCTTAATCACCTAGATAACCATAATGGTGTGGTCACTCACATAGAGCAGATAACCTGTGGTGTGAAGTCAAGTGGACCTTAGGAAGAATTACCACAAACATGCTAAACTTGAAGCTCAGCTATTTCAAATTTTAAGATGATGCTGTTAAAATTCTGCACTCAATGTGCCAGGAAATTTGGAAAACTCATCAATGGCCACAGGACAGGAAATGGTCAATTTCACTCTGATCCCAAAGATGGGCAGTGTAAAGAAATGCTCAAACTACTGCACAATCATGCACATTTCATATGCTGGCAAGGTAATGCCAGCATATGAGAATTACAAAATTCCTCAACCTAGGTTTCAACAATTGGAGAAGGAAATGGCAACCCACTCCAGTGTTCTTACTTGGAGAATCCCAGGGATGGGGGAGCTTGGTGGGCTGCCATTTATGGGGTCGTACGGAGTCAGACACGACTGAAGCGACTTAGCAGCAGGTTTCAATGATATGTGAACTGACAACTTTCAAATACACAAATTGGATTAGGAAAGGCAGAGGAACCAGAGATCAAATTTCCAACATTCGTTGGATCATAGAAAAGGCAAGAATTCCAGAAAATGACCTACTTTTGCTTCATTCATTATGTTAAAGCCTTTGACTGTGTGGGTCACAGAAACTGTGGAAATTTCTTAAAGAGATGGGTCTACTAGACCACTTTACCTGGCTCCTGAGAAACCTGTATGCAGGTCAAGAAGTAACAGAATCAGGCAGGAACAATGGACTTGTTCAGAATTGGTAAAGGAGTACTTCAAGGCTGTCTTGTTGTCATCCCACTTATTTAACTTACATGCCGAGTACATCATACAAAATGTCAGAATGGATGAAGCACAAGCTGGAATCAAAATTGCTGGGAGAAATATCAATAAACTCACATATGCAGGTGACAGAAAGTAGAAGAGGAATTAGAGATCCTTGCTGAGATGAAAGTGGAAATTAAAAAAGCTGGCTTAAACCTTGACATTCAATAAACTAAGATCATGTCATCCAGTCCCATCACTTGATAGCAAATAGATCAGGATGCAATGGAAACAGTGACAGGTTTTTATTTTTGTGAGTTCCAAAATCACTGTGCATGATGACTGCAGCCATGAAGTTAAAAAACACTTGCTTCTTGGAGGAAAAGCTATGACAAACATAGACAGCATTTGAAACCAGAGACATAACTTTGCTGGCAAAGGTCCATATAATCAAGGTATGGTTTTTCCCAGTAGTCATGCATGGATGTGAGATTTGAACCATAAAGAAGGTTGAATGCCAAATAATCGATGTTTTAGAACTGTGTGCTGGAGAAGACTCTTGAGTCACTTGAACTGCAAAGAGATCAAACAAATCAGTCCTGAAGGAAATCAACACTGACTACTCATTTTAAGGACTGATGCTAAAGTTGCAATACTTTGGCCACCTGATGCAAAGAGCCAAATCATTAGAAAAGACACTAATGCTGGGTAAGATTGTAAGCAGGTGGGGATGGTTATGACAGAGAATGAAATGGTTGACTCTTGGCATAACTGTCTCAATGGACATGAATTTGGGCAGATTCCAGAATATAGTGAAGGACAGGGAAGCCCGGTGTGCTATAGTTCATGGGGTTGCAAAGAGCTGGACATGACTGTGTGACTGAAAAACATCAATCAGGGGCAAATAAAGAAGCACCTTAAGTATGTCACAGCACTTAAATACTGGATGTTGATAAACTACTGTATGTATTTGAAACAGGATGGTTGAGGAAACATTTGTGCATTTATCAGCACTGAAAGAATGGATGTGTGTATTAACCCAGAGTAAATAATGAAGCACTGCAGTATGTCACAGCCCAGATAGTGACATAGTGAATGGTGATAAAACACTTGTTGAGTTTGACCCAACAAACACTAATATATGCCACAAGTTACAGCCTGGAAACCTTGGCTAATGATAAAATGCTGGGAACATTCTACTGATGTGGACTATTAAGCACTTGAAGCATATCACTGTACTGAATATTGGATGATGATACATTAATGAGTATGTTTTACAGGAGAGGATGAAGCACATGAAGCATATCACAGCACTGAAACACTGAAGGATGGTAAACTCCTAGGAGTGATGGGCCAGGATTGACAAAGAAGAATATGCAGCCATTCACAGTACTGAAATATAGATGTTGATAAACTATTGAGTATTTGACACCAGGTGGACAAAGAAGCATTCGAAGCATGTCACATGTCAAGGCACTGAGCACTGCATGGTAATAAACTACAGAGTGTGTATTTCCAGAGAGTGAATGAATAGGCACTTGAACCCCATCACAACACTGAACACTGACTTTGATAAACTACTGGATATATTTTTCCAGTCTGGACGATAAAGCAGTTTGTGTCACAGCTTGGACATACTGGATGGTGATAAGCTACTGGTGTGTTTGATAAAGATGCACTTGAACTTGTGACAGCAATGAAAAACAGGAAGTGATAACCTGCTGAGTCTATTTTAGCTGGAGTGGACAAAGATGTGGCTGAACCTCCTCTCTGAATTGTGGATAATGATAAGCTACTGAGTATGTTTGACGTGGAGTGGATGAAGAAACACTGAAAGCATGTCACAGCAGTGAAACACTGGATGGAGATATACAACTGGATGTGTTTGACCCAGGGTGCATGAAGAATAACTTGAGGTGTCACTGCACTGAAACACTGGATGATGATTATCTATTGGATGTGTTCAATGAGTAATCAATGAAGAAGCACTTGGAATGGCACTGCATGGTGATAAAAACCTGGTTGTTTTGGACCAGTGTGGATGAAGAAGTTCTTGAAGCATGTCAAAGCTTTGGAAACCTGGATGGTGATATATTTCCATCAATCAATGTGTCTTTTTGACATGGGATGTAAAAGCAAGCACTTAAAGCATGTCACAGGGCCTTTGCTGGTGGTCCGGTGGTTAGCCATCTGCCTTGTAGTGTTCAATCCCTGACTGGGATGATGGTTCAATCCCTGACTGGGAAACTAATATCCCATATCCTACAAAGTAACTAAACCTGCACAGCTGCAAATACTGAAGTTCTCACACTCTGAAGACTGCATGCCATGGTGAGAGTTGGCTTGTCTCAAGGACTATCGTACATGACACTACTAAGACCCAACAGAGCCAACTAAATAAATTAAGAAAAATCATGCCACAGGTGAAACACTGGTGACAAACTACTGAGTGTACTTTACCTGGAAAAAATGAAGAAACACTTGAATCATGTCACTGCATTTAAACACAGGATGGTGATAAGCTACTGGGTGTTTTTGACGTGGGGTGCATGAAGAAGACTTGTGGAATGTTCCACAGTTAAAACATTGGATGATAATAATCTACTGAGTGCATTAGACCTGGAGTGGACAGAAGCATGTCACAGAACTGAAACACGAAGGGTGGTAAACTACTGTGTGTGTTTAACCAGGGGAGAATGAAGAAACACTTAACCTCTCACAGCATTGAATACTAGATACATTTGACCTGAAGTGGGTTGAACAAGCACTTGAAACAGGTCACAGGACTGAAATAAACATTGGATGGTGATAAACTACTCAAAGTGATGACCTGAGGAGATGAAGAAGCAATGGAAGCATGTCATGACAGAGAAACACTAAATGATGATAAAAAGTGATTATTAGTAGTGGCAAAATGCCTGCTCCAGAGTTCAAGTTCAAGATGCAGCATGTTTGCACTAGAAGGCGGGTTTAATCAGTTTGTGATGCCTCCCCTAAAATAAAAATTCAGCAGTTACCACATGCCCACCTTGGATAATGGGGTCAGAAGGGGCAAAATGATAGCTCCAGGCTGCAAGCTGTGCATAATGTGCACTGGAATGCAGGCTCATTGGTGGCTGATGCATGCATTAGATTGCAAGTTCAGAAGTTATGATATGGGTGTTCTATAGTGGCCATATTATAAAACCTCACACTGGTCATCTATTTTTACATATGGTACTGTACACATTTAAATGCTATTTTCCCAAATCATCCCACCTTTGCCTTCTCCCACTGAGTTAAAAAGTCTGTTCTTTAGATCTTTGTCTCTTCTCCTGGCCTGCATATAGGCCATCTTTCTAAATTCCACATATATGAGTTAATATACAGCTTTGTCTTTCTCTTTCTTAGTTCCTTCACTCTGTGTAATAGATTTCATGCTCTTCCACCTCATTAGAACTGACTCAAATGCATGACTTCTTATAGCTTAGTAATATGTCATATGTATATGTACCAAAACTTCCTTAACCATTCATCTGCTAATGGACCTCTAGGTGACTTCCACATCCTAACTATTGTAAACAGTGCTTCAATAAACATTGGAGTGCTGTTTTCTTGAGGTGCATGCTCAAAAGTGGGATTGCTGGGTCATATGGCATTTCTATTTTCAACTTTCTAAGGAGTCTCCACAATGTTCTCCATAATGGTTGTACCAGTTTGCATTCCCATCAATAGTGTAAAAAGGTTCCTTTTTTTCCACACCCTCTCCAGCAATTATATTGTACACATTTTAATGATGGCCAATCTGACTAGTGTGAAATGATACCTCAATGTGGTTTTGATTTGCATTTCTTTTATAATGAGTGATGCTGAGCAACTTTTCTACGCCTCTTAGTAATCTATATATCTTCTTTGGAGAGGGCTTTTGCCTACGTTTTGATTGGTAGTTTGTTTTTCTTAGTAGTTTGTGTAGCTGAGTATTGAGATGTATGAGCAGCTTGCATATTTTGGAGATTAATTTTTTTGTTAGTTTTTCAGTTGCTATTATTTTCTCCTAATTCTGAAGGCTACCTAATCACCTTACTTATAGTTTCCTTCGTTGTACAAAAGATTTAGAGCTTAATTAGGTTCCATTTAAAAAAGTGGTTTTTATTTCCTTTACCCTAGGCAGTGGCTCATAGAGGATCTTTCTATGACTTATTTTGGAGTGGTTTTACCTATTTTTTACTTTAAGGGTTTTATATTTTCTGATCTTACATTTACATCTCTAATCCATTTTGAGTTTATTTTTAAACATGATGTTAGATAGTGTTCTAGTTTCTACACAAGCTGTCCAGTTTACCCAGTAACACTTTTTGAAGAAAAGATAGTGTTCTAGTTTCTACACAAGCTGTCCAGTTTACCCAGTAACACTTTTTGAAGAAACTGTATTTTTCTGTTGCATATTTTTGCCTCTATTATTAAAGATAATGGGTGCATGAATTTATCTTTGGACTTTATATTTTGTTCCATTGGTCTATATTTCTATGTTTGTGCAAGTTTCATACTCTTTTGATATCTTTGTACTGTAGTCCTAAGTCAGAAAGTTTGACTCCTCTATTTCCATTCTTCTTTCTCAAAATTACTTTGGCTCTTCGAGGTCTTATGTGTTTCCATGCAAATCATAAAATAATTTGTTCTAGTTCTATGAAAAATATTGTTGGTTTGAGAGATATTGCATGGAATCTATTGATTGTTTTGGGTGGTATATTCATTTTAACTCCATCAATTTGTCCAAATACAAGAACATATGTTTCTCCATCTTTTTTTTTTCCCCCAAGATTTAGTCAAATTGTATTTTTTTCCCTTTTTTTAAAAAAATTAATTTATTTTT
>NW_011477587.1:11121-19158 GCF_000754665.1 Bison bison bison | reverse complement strand
TTTTTAAACTTTACATAATTGTATTAGTTTTGCCAAATATCAAAATGAATCCGCCACATGTATACATGTACTTCCCAACCTGAACCCTCCTCCCTCCTCCCTCCCCTACCATCCCTCTGGCTCGTCCCAGTGCACTAGCCCCAGGCATCCAGTATCGTGCATCGAACCTGAACTGGCATCTCATTTCTTACATGATATTTTACATGTTTCAATGTCATTCTCCCAAATCTTCCCACCCTCTCCCTCTCCCACAGAGTCCATAATACTGTTCTATACATCACTGTCTCTTTCGCTGTCTCGTACACCGGGTTATTGTTACCATCTTTCTAAATTCCATATATATGTGTTAGTATACTGTATTTATGTTTTTCCTTCTGGCTTACTTCACTCTGTATAATAGGTTCCAGTTTCATCCACCTCATTAGAACTGATTCAAATGTATTCTTTTTAATGGCTGAATAATACTCCATTGTGTATATGTACACAGCTTTCTTATCCATTCATCTTCTGATGGACATCTAGGCTGCTTCCATGTCCTGGCTATTATAAACAGTGCTGCGATGAACATTGGGGTACACGTGTCGCTTTCCCTTCTGGTTTCCTCAGTGTGTATGCCCAGCAGTGGGATTGGTGGATCATAAGGCAGTTCTATTTCCAGTTTTTTAAGGAATCTCCACACTGTTCTCCATAGTGGCTGTACTAGTTTGCATTCCCACCAACAGTGTAAGAGGGTTCCCTTTTCTCCACACCCTCTCCAGCATTTATTATTTGTAGACTTTTGGATGGCAGCCATTCTGACTGGTGTGAAATGGTACCTCATAGTGGTTTTGATTTGCATTTCTCTGATAATGAGTGACGTTGAGCATCTTTTCATGTGTTTGTTAGCCATCTGTATGTCTTCTTTCGAGACAAAGATCCCACAAAAAAAAGAAAACTACCGGCCAATATCACTGATAAACATAGATGCAAAAATTCTTAACAAAATTCTAGCAATCAGAATCCAACAACACATTAAAAAGATCATACACCATGACCAAGTGGGCTTTATCCCAGGGATGCAAGGATTCTTCAATATCCGCAAATCAATCAATGTTATACACCACATTAACAAATTGAAAAACAAAAACCATAAGATTATCTCAATAGATGCAGAGAAAGCCTTTGACAAAATTCAACATCCATTTATGATAAGAACTCTCCAGAGAGCAGGAATAGAAGGAACATACCTCAACATAATAAAAGCTATATATGACAAACCCACAGCAAACATTATCCTCAATGGTGAAAAATTGAAAGCATTTCCTCTAAAGTCAGGAACAAGACAAGGGTGCCCACTTTTACCATTACTATTCAACACAGTTTTGGAAGTTTTGGCCACAGCAATCAGAGGAGAAAAAGTAATAAAAGGAATCCAAATTGGAAAAGAAGTAAAACTCTCACTGTTTGCAGATGACATGATCCTTTACATAGAAAACCCTAAAGACTCCACCAGAAAATTACTAGAACTAATCAATGAATATAGTAAAGTTGCAGGATATAAAATCAACACACAGAAATCCCTTGCATTCCTATACACTAATAATGAGAAAACAAAAAGAGAATTTAAGGAAACAATTCCATTCACCATTGCAATGGAAAGAATAAAATACTTAGGAATATATCTACCTAAAGAAACTAAAGACCTATATATAGAAAACTATAAAACACTGGTGAAAGAGATCAAAGAGGACACTAATAGATGGAGAAATATACCATGTTCATGGATTGGAAGAATCAATATTGTGAAAATGAGTATACTACCCAAAGCAATTTATAGATTCAACGCAATCCCTATCAAGCTACCAACGGTATTCTTCACAGAGCTAGAACAAATAATTTCACAATTTGTATGGAAATACAAAAAAACCTCGAATAGCCAAAGCAATGTTGAGAAAGAAGAATGGAATTGGAGGAATCAACCTGCCTGACTTCAGGCTCTATTACAAAGCCACAGTTATCAAGACAGTATGGTACTGGCACAAAGACAGAAATATAGATCAATGGAACAAAATTGAAAGCCCAGAGATAAATCCACGCACATATGGACACCTTATCTTTGACAAAGGAGGCAAGAATATACAATGGATTAAAGACAATCTCTTTAACAAGTGGTGCTGGGAAATCTGGTCAACCACTTGTAAAAGAATGAAACTAGACCACTTTCTAACACCATACACAAAAATAAACTCAAAATGGATTAAAGATCTCAACGTAAGACCAGAAACTATAAAACTCCTAGAGGAGAACATAGGCAAAACACTCTCTGACATACATCACAGCAGGATCCTCTATGGCCCACCTCCCAGAATATTGGAAATAAAAGCAAAAATAAACAAATGGGACCTAATTAACCTTAAAAGCTTCTGCACATCAAAGGAAACTATTAGCAAGGTGAAAAGACAGCCTTCAGAATGGGAGAAAATAATAGCAAATGAAGCAGCTGACAAACAACTAATCTCAAAAATATACAAGCAACTCCTACAGCTCAACTCCAGAAAAATGAATGACCCAATCAAAAAATGGGCCAAAGAACTAAATAGACATTTCTCCATCTTTTTGTGTTTTGATTTATTTCATCAGTTCTTTTATTTTATCTCTCTGCAAAAGTGAAAGTTGATCAGTCGTGTCTGACTCTCTGCAATCCCATGGACTATACAGTGTACGGAATTTGGAATTCTCCAGGCCAGAGAACTGGAATGGGTAACCTTTCCCTTCTCCAGAGATCTTCCCAACCAGGGATTGAACACAGGTCTCACACGTTGTAGGAGGATTTTTCACCAGCTGGGCCACAAGGGAAGCCCAGAATACTATAGTGTGTAGCCTATCCCTTCTTTGGGGGGTCTTCCTGACCCAGGAATAGGAGTTTCCTGGGGCTTCCCTGGGTGGCTCAGATGGTAAAACGTCTGCTTGCAATGCTGGAGATCTGGGTTCGATTCCTGGGTCAGGAAGATCCCCTGGAGAAGGAAATGGCAATCCACTCCAGCACTCTTGCCTGGAAAATCCCATGGACAGAGGAGCCTGATAGGCTCCAGTCCATGGGATCGCAAAGAGACGGACATGACTGAGCAACTTCACTTTCTTTCTTTCTTTCCTGCGTTGCAGGCAGCTTCTGAACCAATTGAGCTATCATGGAAGCGCTTTGTCTCTGTATGCAAATTTATTTCGAGTTATTTTATTCCTTTCATTGCAATGGTGAACAGGATTGTTTCTTAATTTCTCTTTCTGATTTTTCATTGTCAGTGTATAGGAATATAAAGGTTTCTGTGTATTAATTTTATACCCTGTAATTTACTCTATTCATTGGTTATCTCTCGTAATTTTCTGGTGACATCTCTTGGGTTTTCTGTGTAAAGGATAGTATCATGTGCAAATAGAAAGAGTTTTACCTCTTCTTTCCCAATGAGAATTATTTTTATATCTTTTTCTTCTTGAAAGCTGTGGCTAGAATTCCCAAAACTGGTAGTGGTGAGTGTGGTCACCCTTGTCTTAATGCTGATTTTAAAGGAAATGCTTTCAGTTTTTCATTATTGAGAATAATGTTTGCGGTGGTTTTGTCATATTTGGTTTTCCTTATGTTGAAGTATGTTCCATTTATGCCTACTTCATAAAAAAACCCTGAATTTTGTTGAATTCAAATTTGAATTTTGTGCTGTTTATAGCCTCCAAATTATTTGTGTTTCCTCTAGTTTTTTTGTTTTGTTTTGTTTTGTTTTTTCCTGTAGGTGATATCTGATCTGGGAACATTGTGATCAGAAAATATGTTTGAAAAGATTACAATTTCTTGAAGTTTACCAAGGTTAGATGTGGCCTGGGATGTGATCTGTCCTAGACAATGTTCCATTTGCACTTGAGAAAAAACACAAAAAGGTAAAATCCATAATGTTGGGGTGGAATGCCCTGTAGATATTAATTAGGTCAAACTGGTCTAATGTATCATCTAAAACTTGAGTTTTCCTTATTGATTTTCTGTCTGGATGATTTGTCTATGTTATGAATGGAGTATTAAAATCACCCAATACTATTGGTTACTGTTAATTTCTGCTCTAATTGTCGTTGGCATTTGCCTCTTGAATTGAGGTTTTCCTACTTTGGGTGCATATAGCTTCTTCTTTGATTGATTCCTTGATTATTATGTAATGCAACCTTCTTTGTCTCTTACAGTAGTCTTTAATTAAAATCCATTTATCTGATATGAGTATTGTTCCTCCCACTTTCTTTTGCTCTCCATTTTCACAAAATAGCTTTTTCTTGGCCATCATTTTCAGTCTGTATGTGTCCCTAGTTGTGAGGTGGTTTTCTTGCAGACAGTATATTCTTTGTCTTTTCTTTGTCAGCCTGTCTTTTCATTGGAGCATTTAGCCCATTTATGTTTAAGGTAGTTATTGATAAGTATAGTTTTGTTACCATTTACTACATATTTTTGTGGCTTTGTTTTTATAAAGCTTTTCTGTTTCCTGTTTAGAAAAGATCCTTCAGCATTTCCTGAAGTACTGGTTTGGTGGTTCTGAATTCTAATTCTTTTGTTTGTCTGTAAAACTTTTGATTTCTCTTTTGAATTAGAATGCTATCCTTGTTGGATAGAGTAATCTTGGCTGTAGGTTTTTGCCTTTCATCACTTTAAGTATATCCTGCCATCCCTTCTAAGCTGAAGAGTTTCTATTGTAAGATCAGCTGTTATCCTTATGGGGATTCCCTTCTATGCCATTTGTTGTTATTTCTTTGCTGCCTTTAATATTTGTTCATTGTGTATATTTGTTTGTTTGTTTGTTTTTAGTTTGATTAATGTGTGTTTTGATATGTTTTGTATTGGGTTTATCCCTATGGGACACTCTGGGATTTTTCATTTTAGGTGGCTATTCCCTTTCCCATTTCTGGGAAGTTTTCAACCATTATCTCCTCAAATATTTTCTCATGCCCTTTCATTTTGTCTACTTTCTCTGTGAAACCTATTATTTAAATATAGGTCATTTAACATTGTTCCAGAGCTCTCTGAGGCTGTCCTTATTTCTCTATTTTTTTCCCCTGCTCTGCTTCATTTATCTCCAACATTGTATCTTCCAGTTCACTTAGTCTTTCTTCTGCCTGAGTAACTCTACTGTTTTTCTTGTCCCGAGTGATTTCAATCTCATTGTTTATTATTGATTGACTACTTATTATTTATTCTAGGTCCGTTTAAAACACCCCTTTCATCTTCTCAATCCATGTCTAAAGTCCATTTATCTGAAGCTCCATTTGTTTCCAAGATTTTGACTATTATTATGCTGAATTGTTGTCCTTGTAGACTTCCTATTTCCTCCTGTTTCATTGGTTTATTGGTTTTTACTGTGTTCCTTCACCTGTTGGATATGTCTCTGCCTTTTTATGTTGTTTAGATGGCTGTTTTTGAGGTCTATTTTCTGCGGACCGGAGGGTCATCATTGCTATTGATTGTGTAGTCTCCTCCCAGTGAATGTGGTGGGACCAGTAGCTTGCAAAGGTTTTCTAGTTGAGGGAATGTTTCTTTTTTGTTATAGAAGATGGGTGTGGATCTCATTTCTTCTCTGAGGCAATGCACTGTCCCTTAGGGAATTAGGGAGCTCTATTATGGCTTTGATTCCAGTTGAGCTATTTCAAATCTTAAAAGATAAAGTTGTGAAAGAGAGGCACTCAGTATTCCAGAAAATTTGAAAATCTCAGCAGTGGCTTGGATTTCATTAATCTCAAAGAAAGAATGGTCAAGCTATCATGAAATTACACTCATCTCACATGCTAGCAAAGTAATGCTCAAAATCCTCCAAGCCAGGCTTCAGCAATATATCAACTTTGAACTTCAAGATGTTCAAGCTTGTTTTAGAAAATACAGAGGGACCAGAGATCACATTACCAATATATGCTGGATCTTCGAAAAAGCAAGCAAGTTCCAGAAAAAAATCCATTTCTGGTTTATTGACTATGCCAAAGCCTTTGACTGTATGGATTGAAATAAACAGTGGAAAATTCTGAAAGAAATGGGAATACCAGACCACCGGACCTGACTCTTAAGAGACCTGTATCCAGGTCAAGATGCAACAGTAAGAACTGGACATGGTACAACAGATTGGCTACAAATAGGAAAAGGAGTATGTCAAGTCTGTATATTGTCACCCTGCTTATTTAACTTCTATGCAGATTAATGCTGGGGTGGATGAAACACAAACTGGAATCAAGATTACCAAGAGAAATGTCAATAACTTCAGATATGCAGATGACACTACCCTTATGGCAGAAAGTGAAGAGGAACTGAAGAACCTCTTGATGAAAGTGAAAGAAGAGAGTGAAAAAGATGGCTTAAAGCTCTACATTAGGAAAACTGAAGATCATGTCATCTGGTGCTATCACTTCATGGCAAATAAATGGGGAAACAGTGGAAATAGTGGCAGATTTATTTTCACAGGCTCAAAAGTCACTGCAGATAGTGACTACAGCCATGAAATTAAAAGATGCTTACTCCTCCTTGACAGCATAAAACAGGGCTGGGAGCTGACTGTGGCTCAGATCATGAAATCCTTATTGCCAAATTCAGACTTAAATTGAAGAAAGCAGGGGAAATCACTAGACCACTCAGGAATGACCTATATCCAATCCCTTATGATTATATACTATAAGGAAGAAATAAATTTAAGAGACTAGATCTGATAGAGTGCCTGATGAACTATGGATGGAGGTTCATGACACTGTACAGGAGACAGGGATCAAGACCATCCCCAAGAGAAAGAAATACAAAAAAGCAAAATGGCTGCCTGAGGAGGTCTTAAATTTAACTATGAAAAGAAGAGAAGCAAAAGGCAGAGTAGAAAAGGAAAGATATATCCATTTGAATGCAGCATTAAAATAAATATCAAGGAGAAATAAGAAAGACTTCCTCAGTGATCAGTGTAAGGAAATAGAGGAAAACAACAGAATGGAAAGACTAGAGATCTTTTCAAGAAAAGTAGAGGTACCAAGGGAACATTTCATGCAAAGATGGGCACAATAAAGGATGAAATGATATGGACCTAACAGAAGTAGAAAATATTAAGAAGAAGTGGCAAAGAATACACAGAAGAACTGTATTTAAAATATCTTCAACCCAAATAATCATGATGATGTGATCACTCACCTAGAGCCAGATATCCTGGAATGTGAAGTCAAGTGGGCCTTAAGAAGCATCACTATGAACAAAGCTAGTGGAGGTGATATAATTCCAGTTGAGCTATTTCAAATCCTAAAAGATTATGGTATGGAAGTGCTGCACTCAATATGTCAGTAAATTAAAAAAACTCAGCAGTGTCTTAGGACTGGAAAAGGTTAGTTTTCATTCGAATCCCAAAGAAAGGCAATGCCAAAGAATACTCAATATCAGATAAGATAAGATCAGTCACTCAGTCGTGTCCGACTCTTTGCAACACAATGAATCGCAGCACACCAGGCCTCCCTGTCCATCACCAACTCCCTGACTTCACTCAGATTCACGTCCATCGAGTCAGTGATGCCATCCAGCCATCTCATCCTCTGTTGTCCCCTTCTCCTCCTGCCCCCAATCCCTCCTAGCATCAGAGTCTTTTCCAATGAGTCAACTCTTCGCAGGAGGTGGCCACAGCTTCAGCATCATTCCCTCCAAAGAAATCCCAGGGCTGATCTCCTTCAGAATGGACTGCTTGGATCTCCTTGCAGTCCAAGGGACTCTCAAGAGTCTTCTCCCACACCACAGTTCAAAATCATCAATTCTTTGGCGCTCAGCCTTCTTCACAGCCCATCTCTCACATCCATACATGACCACAGGAAAAACCATAGCCTAGACTAGATAAACCTTTGTTGGCAAAGTAATGTCTCTGCTTTTGAATATGCTATCTAGGTTGGTCATAACTTTCCTTACAAGGAGTAAGTGTATTTCATGGCTGCAGTCACCATCTGTAGAGGTTTTGGAGCCCAGAAAAATAAAGTCTGACACTGTTTCCACTGTTTCCCCATCTATTTCCCATGAAGTGGTGGGACTGGATG
>NW_011477587.1:7961-10644 GCF_000754665.1 Bison bison bison | reverse complement strand
ATCAGGAAGTTCACGGTTCACATATTGCTGAAGCCTGGCTTGGAGAATTTTGAGCATGACTTTACTAGCATGTGAGATGAGTGCAATTGTTCAGTAGTTTGAGCATTCTTTGGCATTGCCTTTCTTTGGGATTGGAATGAAAACTGACCTTTTCCAGTCCTGTGGCCACAGCTGAATTTTCCAAATTTTCTGCTATATTGAGTGCAGCACTTTCACAGCATCATCTTTCAGGATTTGCAATAGCTCTACTGGAATTCCTTCACCTCCACTAGCTTTGTTCATAGTGATGCTTTCTAAGGTCCACTTGACTTCACATTCCAGGATGTCTGGCTCTAGATCAAACTACCACACAATTACACTCATCTCATGTGCTAGTTAAGTAATGCTCAAAATTCTCCAAGCCATGCTTCAGCAATACGTGAACCGTGAACTTCCAGATGTTCAAGCTGGTTTTCGATAAATCAAAGGAAAAAGAGATCAAATGGCCAACATACACTGGATTATCAATAAAGCAAGAGAGTTGCAGAAAAAGATATACTGCTGCTTTATTGACTATGCCAAAGACTTTGACTGTGTGGATTACAATAAACATTGGGAAATAATGAAAGAGATGGGAATACCAGACCAGCTGACCTGCTTCTTGAGAAGCCTCTTGTCAGGTCAGAAATCAGCAGTTTGAAATGGACATGGAATAACTGGTTCCAAAAAGGAAAAGGAATACATCAAGGCTGTATATTGTCACCTTGCTTATTTAACTTCTATGCAGAGTACATCATGAGAAACACTGGACTGGAAGAAACACAACCTGGAGTCAAGATTGCCAGGAGAAATATCAACAACCTTAGGTATGCAGATGACACCACCCTTAAGGCAGAAAGTGAAGAGGAACTAAAAAGCCTCTTGATAAAAGTGAAAGTGGAGAGTGAAACAGTTGTCTTAAAGCTTAACATTCAGAAAATTAAAATATTGGTGTCCTATCCCATCACTTTATGGCAAACAGATGGGGAAACAGTGGTTGAGTTTATCTTGGGGGGCTCCAAAATCACTGCAGATGGTGATTGCAGCCATGAAATTAAGACACTTACTCCTTGGAATGAAAGTTATGACCAACGTAAATAGCATATTAAAAAGCAAACATTAGTTTGCCAACAAAAGTCTGTCTAGTCAAAGCTATGGTTTTTCTCTAGTCATGTATGGATATGAGAGTTGGACTACTAAAGAAAGCTGAGTACCAAAGAACTAATGCTTTTGAACTTTAGTGTTGGAAAAGTCTCTTAAGAGACACTTGGACTGCAAGGAGATCCATCCCGTCCATCCTAAAGGATATTAGTCTTGAATATTCATTGGAAGAACTGATGCTGAAGCTGAAACGCCAATATTTGGCCACCTGATGTGAAGAGCTGATTCATTTGAAAACACCCTGATGCTGGGAAAGATTGAAGTCCAGAGGAGAAGGGCATGACAGAGGATGAGATGTTTGGATGGCATCACTGATTCAGTGGACATTAGTTGAGTAAACCTTGGGAGTTGGTGATGGACCTGAGAGGTCTAGTGTGCTGCAGTCCATGGGGTTGCAAAGAGTCAGACACAACCGAGTGACTGAACTGAGAAAACGGTCTTTTAATTTTTTGAGTGTGTTCCTCCTTTGCTGGAAGATTAACGTGGGTTGTCTTGCACTGGAGCTTGCTGCTCTTGAGTGGAGCTTGCTTTCAGTGTAGGCATGTATCCTTTTGGATGAGATCTTGTCTATCACTATTCCCTAGGGTCAGGGGTTCTATGATAATTCAAATTTCTGGAGCTGAGCTACCTGCCTCTGGTTTTTGGTCCCCCTATTTCAGTGACATGAAGACTATTCTTTCAACATTGTACAGACGACAAACCATTAATGGTGAAATAACTCCACATCCTGAACAGTCAAAGAGATTCACAGCATTATCTGTAGAAAAGAAGAGTGAAGAGGTTGGTAGAGTTTATCAGGAGGAGAAAAGAAAGTCAAAAAGAAAAGAGAGCAGTCAAATCCTTGAGTGAAAATGGATATAAATAAAAATAGACTCTTAAAGCTACAAAATTAATAACAAGTATCAGAAAGCAAAAATTAAAAACCTAGGGTAGGATTTGGACTCTCAGATGTACAACATTAAATAAACCAAAACATAAATGCCAACAAAAATTAGAAAATATATTGTGGGGTCAGTTCAGTGTCAGGTAATCCCTTGTTCTAGCTTGCACTTTTTCTCAAAGTCTGAAATTGTCCTTAAATGCAATTTTGCTTGATTTTAATCTGTTGCATCTGCCACTTCTGGTGTGGTTCTCCCATCTTGTCTTTTCTTAGGCTGTGCTGCTCTGCTTGCAAGTCTCTTCAATGTCTAATCTAAGCCCTGATAGGAAGAGGTGACAGTAGACACTCAGGGTCATTTGCTCTGTTATGCTGTGGAGAGGTAGGAACACTGCAAACAATACCACTGGGATTTGTGTGGATCCCTTGTAGTGAATGGACAGCGATGGGTCTGCCAAAGTCCAAGGTCATGTGTGCGTCTCAGATCCAACCACTCAGGCTCCTGGGTGCTCCGTGAGAACACGGAGTGGGTCACAGTCACAGGTGGGCCATGCAGCTCATGCATTTCCCAGGTCCAAGATACTCAGGGTCCATCATGTGCTAGGCGTGCACAGTCTCAGGTTGGCT
>NW_011477587.1:3465-6118 GCF_000754665.1 Bison bison bison | reverse complement strand
GATATTTCTCCTGGCAATCTTGATTCCAGCTTGTGTTTCTTCCAGTCCAGCATTTCTCATGATGTCCTCTGCATATAAGTTAAATAAACAGGGTGACAATATACAGCCTTGATCTACTTTTTTTTCCTATTTGAAACCAGTCTGTTGTCCCATATCCAGTTCTAACTGTTGCTTCCTGACCTGCATACAAATTTCTCAAGAGGCAGATCAGGTGGTCTGGTATTCCCATCTCTTTCAGAATTTTCCCCATCTTTATTCTAAAGACTGAAGATGAAGAGGGAGCCTCTATACACAGGCCCCATTCATCGTGGGTGGACACAAGACTGTGAGGCAATTCTCCACTGGTAATTGCCTTTTTGGTTTGAATTCTGAGATGATTTTTGTTTTGGGGGTGGAGGGCAGTGGTTATACTACCCTCTGAGATTCCAAAGTGGCCCATTGAATCAACCTCTGAGAAGGTTTCCTGTGGTATGGAAACGTCTCCTTCTCTAATAGCCTAACATGAGTGGTGTCAGATTCATGATCTCTGAAGAAGAAGATTTAACTTCAGGACCAGGGACCAGGCTTGATCACTCAAGAGTGCTTGCATACTGGATGCTTGGGGCTAGTGCACTGGGACGACCCAGAGGGATGGTATGGGGAGGGAGGAGGGAGGAGAGTTCAGGATGGGGAACACATGTTTACCTGTGGCGGATTCATTTTGATATTTGGCAAAACTAGTACAATTATGTAAAGTTTAAAAATAAAATAAAATTTAAAAAAAAGAGTGCTTGCATAGCAGAGTTTTATTAAAGTAAGAAAAGGGACAGAGAAAGCTTCTGACATGGACGTCAGAAGGGGGATAGAGAATGCCCCCTTTGCTAATGTGAGCAAAGGAGTTACATACTTTTTAATTTAGTTATCATAATAAATCACAGAAAAGTCTCAAGTTTGTGAAAATTTTACCAGGCCTACTCCCAGAATTTATATTTTAGGATAACAGGATTAGAATTTAACAATAGAAAGATCTTACCAGACCCATTCCCATAATAAACCTTCTAAAGTATTAGGATTAGTTAGAAGGTTTTCAGGAAGGAGAAACTGTCCTCAAGCATGATATATTGTTGCTATATAATCCCAATTACAGAGTTTAAACTGAGCTGTTGGTTTTGTAATCAGCAGTTCCAGGCTTAAAGAAAAAAAAAAAAAATCGTTTTATGTGACTAGGACTAAGGAATATAGAGGAAAAAATAAAAATCTGTTTTCCCCTTTCTCCTCCTTGAGAATTCCAGAACCCTATCTCCTCAAGAACCAGACACATTTCACCTCTTTGGGGAGCCCAGATTTCTTACCAATCTGCCTAGGTAAGATCTAGGCAATCTATCCCCAGCACACGTTCAGTTCAGTTGCTCAGTCGTTTCAAGCTATTTGTAACCCCAAGAACTGCAGCACATTAGGCTCCCCTGTCCATCACCAACTTCCATAGCTTGCTCAAACCGATTTCCATTGAATCAGTGATGGACTCAATCTCATTCTCTGTCATCTGCTTCTCCTCCTGCCTTCAATCTTTCCCAGCACTGGGGTCTTTTTCAAGAGTCAGTTCTTTGCATCAGGTAGCCAAAGTATTGCAGCTTCAGCTTTAGCATCCGTCCTTCCAATAAATATTCAGGACTGAATTTCTTTAGGACCAACTGATTTTATCTCCTTGTTGTGCAAGGGACTCTCAAGAGTCTTCTCGAACACCACACTTCAAAAGCATCAATTTATCAGGGCTCAGATTTCTGTATAGTCCAACTCTCACATCCATACATGACTACTTGAAAAATTATAGCTTGGGCTAGACAGACTTTTATTGGCAAAGTAATGTCTCTGTTTTTAAATATGCTGTCTAGGTTGGTCATAGCTTTTATTCCAAGAAGCAAGTGTCTTTTAATTTTATGCTGCAGCCACCATCTACAGTGATTTTGGAGCCAAGAAAATAAAGTCTCTCACTGTTTCCATTGTTTACCCATCTACTTGCCATGAAATGACGGGACCAGATGCCATGATCTTCGTTTTTGAATGTTGAGTTGTAAGCCAGTTTTTCCACTCTCCTGTTTCACTTTCATCAGGAGACTCTTTAGTCCTTCTTCACGTTCTGCTATATGGGTTTTGTCATCTGTGTATCTTAGGTTATTGCTATTTCTCCCAGCAATTTTGATTTCAGCTTGTGCTTCATCCAGTCTGGCATTTCACATGATGTGCTCTGCATCTAATTTAAATAAGCAGGGTTACAATTCAGAACCAGTCCATTGTTGTACGTCTGGTTCTAGAACCAGACTCTATCCCTAAATCCATTGTCTCTCTTTCCTTGTTTATCTCTTCTCCTACCTCATTATGAGCAAATTGATTGGCCTTTCTGGGTATCTGGTGTCCTCTGTCAGCATATATAACTTTTATTTTTTATTAATAGTTGTTTTACAATATTATGTTTGTTTCTGCTGTATATCAAAGGGATTCAGTTATACATGGGTTCTTTTTTATATTCCTTCCCATTATGATTTATCATAGAATATTGAATATAGTTCTGTATGCTATTCACTTGGGCCTCATTGTTCATGCAGTCCTATATATATATACTAGTTTGCATCTGCTAACCCCAGACTCGCAATACACCCCCCACCCCTCGCTACCC
>NW_011477587.1:0-727 GCF_000754665.1 Bison bison bison | reverse complement strand
GATAAGTCGCAGCATTGGCGCTCGCCAAACACCTCATCACCTGAGCTGCTCGGACCTGGGAAGAGCACAAAACGCAGGCCCAACTGATTCTGCGCCTCTGAGGACTACCCGAATGCCTGAACCTGAGCGGCTTGGACCTGGGAGGTGCATGCAACCCAGGGCCGGCCTCGGATTGTTCCCGGCGGAACAACCTAGAGCCCGAGCAGTGTGGGTAGGGTGGCTACACGCGCCGTGAGCGGGGGCAGACCCAGGGTGGCTGAGGCACTGCAAGCCCACGCCAGTGTTATTTGTTTGCAACATCCCTCGCTCCCTCCCCACAGGGCGACTGAACAAGTAAGCCTAAAAAAAAAAAAGTGCCCTCCACTGTCCCCCTTGTGTCAGGGCGGAAACCAGATACTGAAGAGACTAGCAAACAGAAGAAAATATAACAGAGGGAAACGCCTTGGAAGCTACAGGCAATAGATCAAAACTCTGTGGTTACTACGGACTACATAGGAAGGGGCCTATAGATCTTGAGAAATATAAGTCTGACCAAGGAACTAGCCAAAACTTAACTGAACCCACAACACCCACAACAAAACCAAGAAAGTCCTAGATATATTTTTATTATTTTTACGATCATTCATTCTTTCTTTTTTTTTAATTAAAAAAAAAATTAAGTCCTCTATTGTTCCTTTAATTTTCACTTTTATAACCTATTACTTTGCAAAAAAAAAAAAAGACCCTA
>NW_011477586.1:9065-10576 GCF_000754665.1 Bison bison bison | reverse complement strand
ACTGATCACCTGTTTATCATACGGTGATCACGTGACTGAGAGGCCCTGATCACCTGACTGTGCCGTCAGTCATCACGTGGCTCATCATGCACTTATATGGTGACTGAGCATGCACTGATCATGTGCCGGGAGCCGGTGAGGCATTCCACTCTGGACAAAGGTCATGAGGAAGGAGGCTCGGCATAGGCAAATGCGGGATCGAGCCTCAGGAGTCCACCCGGATATTCTCGAGCATCTCCCCCCCAAAAAAACCAGAGTCTGCCTACTTTCTTGCTTTGTGCTCTCACCTCTGATTTCACTGGGGGCTGTCCCCCACCACCATCTTGCTCTCTCTGTGTAAGAGTTAACTTACAGCTCCAATTCATAAAGTTCCTTGTCATTCTTCCCTTTCACTTCCAGCTGAGTCTCCATCTGGAACGCAAACCCACCACGCTTACTAGTTATGCCTGGGCTGCTAAGACCCACTCGAGAAGATGTCTAGGGTGAGGCACCTTCCGCTATTCGAGAGGGTGCCTGCGGCCTACGGAAGTGGTACAAACTTCTTCTCTTGATGTTTGATTGGCCTCCCGCGTAAACCAAGCTACTCAGTCTCTTTTCTCCACCGAATTTTCCTACTGAGCTATCCTCATACTATTCTTCTTGACATCTCTAATTAGCATATAAATAGTCGCCTAGGCAATCTCTCCTTCGAATGCCCTGGATCAGCTGGGGCTGGTCCCCGGCAGGTGGCGGCCGAACAGGGACCTCAGTAGGCAAAACTCAAAGAGCTGAGCAGACACGAACCACGCAATCAGCAGGCAATAAGCATGGAGCTCAGCAGTGACGAATCATGCTGCTCAACTGGCAATAATCAAGCAGGTGACCAGGCAGGAATCACGCAGTTCAGCTGGCAATTGTCATGCAGATGAGCCGGCAGGAATCACGCAGCTCAGCAGGCCCTGATCACGTGACTCTGCAGGCACTGATCACGTGGCTGATCAAGTACAGATCACGTGACTGAGCATGCACTGATCACGTGGCTATCATGCACTGATCACGTGACTGCGCATGCACTGATGACGTGGCTGATCAGGCACTGATCACATGGCTCATCATGCACTGATCCCGTGTTTATCAGGCAGTGATCAGTGACTGACAGGCGCTGATCATGGGACTATGCACGCACTGATCCCGTGGCTGATCTGGAACTGACCACCTGACTGCGCATGCAGTGATCACGTGGCTGGTCCTTCGCTGATCACGTGTTTATCATATGGTGATCACGTGACTGAGAGGCCCTGATCACGTGACTGTGCCGTCACTGATCACGTGGCTGATCGTGCACTGATATCGTGACTGAGCATGCACTGACCAAGTGCCCGGAGCCGGTGAGGCATTCCACTCTGGACAAAGGTCATGAGGAAGGAGGCTCGACATACGCAAATACGGGACCGAGCCTCAGGAGTCCACCCGGATATTCTCCAGCATCTCGCCCCCAAAAAACCAGAGTCTGCCTACTTTCTTGCTTTGTG
>NW_011477586.1:4421-5458 GCF_000754665.1 Bison bison bison | reverse complement strand
GAGCTCAGCAGTGACGAATCATGCGGCTCAACTGGCAATAATCAAGCAGGTGACCAGGCAGGAATCACGAAGCTCAGCTGGCAATTGTCATGCAGATGAGCCGACAGGAATCACACAGCTCAGCTGGCAATTGTCATGCAGATGAGTCGGCAGGAATCACGCAGCTCAGCAGGCCCTGAACACGTGACTCTGCAGGCACTGATCACATTGCTGATCAAGTACAGATCACGTGACTGAGCATGCACTGATCACGTAGCTATCATGCACTGATCACGGGACTGCGCATGCACTGATGAGGTGGCTGATCAGGCACTGATCACATGGTTCATCATGCACTGATCACGTGTTTCTCAGGCAGTGATCAGTGCCTGACAAGCGCTGATCATGGGACTGTGCACGCACTGATCACCTGGCTATCATGCACTGATTACCTGACTGCGCATGCACTGATGACGTGGCTGATCGGGCACTGATCACGTCTTTATCAGGCAGTCATCAGTGACTGACAGGCACTGATCATGGGACTGTGCACGCACTGATCACGTGGCTGATCAGGAACTGACCACCTGACTGCCCATGCAGTGATCACGTGGCTGATCGTTCGCTGATCACGTGTTTATCATGTGGTGATCACCTGACTGAGAGGCCCTGATCACGTGACTGTGCCGTCAGTGATCATGTGGCTGATCATGCACTGATATCGTGACTGAGCATGCACTGATCATGTGCCGGGAGCCGGTGAGGCATTTCACTCTGGACAAAGGTCATGAGGAAGGAGGCTCGGCATACGCAAATGAGGGATCGAAACTCGGGAGTCCATGCGGATATTCCTGAGCATCTCCCCCCCAAAAACACCAGAGTCTGCCTATTTTCTTGCGTTGTGCTCTCACCTCTGATTTCACTGGGGGTTGTCCACCAACACCATCTCGCTCTCTCTGTCAAAGAGTTAACTTACAGCTCCAATTCATAAAGTTCCTTGTCATTCTTCCCTTTGACTTCCAGCTGAGTCTCCATCTGGAGCGCAGAACCCACCATGC
>NW_011477586.1:0-997 GCF_000754665.1 Bison bison bison | reverse complement strand
ATCACGTGGCTGATCAAGTACAGATCACGTGACTGAGCATGCACTGATCAGGTGACTGCGCATGCACTGATGACGTGGCTGATCGGGCACTGATCCCGTGTTTATCAGGCAGTGATCAGTGACTGAGAGGCGCTGATCATGGGACTGTGCACGCACTGATCACGTGGCTGATCAGGAACTGACAACCTGACTGCCCATGCAGTGATCACGTGGCTGGTCGTTCACTGATCACGTGTTTATCATACGATGATCACCTGACTGAGAGGCCCTGATCACCTGACTGTGCCGTCAGTCATCACGTGGCTCATCATGCACTGATATCGTGACTAAGCATGCACTGATCATGTGCCGGGAGCCGGTGAGGCATTCCACTCTGGACAAAGGTCATGAGGAAGGAGGCTCGGCATACGCAAATGAGGGATCGAAACTCAGGAGTCCATGCGGATATTCCTGAGCATCTCCCCCCCAAAAACACCAGAGTCTGCCTATTTTCTTGCGTTGTGCTCTCACCTCTGATTTCACTTAGGGGCTGTCCCCCAACACCATCTCGCTCTCTCTGTCAAAGAGTTAACTTACAGCTCCAATTCATAAAGTTCCTTGTCATTGTTCCCTGTAACTTCCAGCCGAGTCTGCATCTGGAGCGCGGAACCCACCACGCTTCCTAATTATGCCTAGGCTGCTAAGACCCACTCGAGAAGGTGTCTAGGGTGAGGCACCTTCCCTTCTTCGAGAGGCCGCCTGAGGCCTACGTAAGTGGTGCAAACTTCTTGTCTTGAAGTTTTATTGGTCTCCCGCCTAAACCAAGCTACTCAGTCTCTTTTCTCCACCGAATTTTCCTACTGAGCTATCCTCATACTATTATTCTTGATATCTTTGATGAGCATATAAATAGTCGCCTACGCCATCCCTCCTTGGAATACCCTGGATGAGCTGGGGCTGGTCCCCGGCAGGTGGCGCCCGAACAGGGACCTCAGAAGGCAATACTCAAAGAGCTGAG
>NW_011477585.1:45644-47382 GCF_000754665.1 Bison bison bison | reverse complement strand
CATCAACAGTCACTATTATCACCACCCTCCTCACCCTCACCATCCTCATCACATCATCACCAGGGCAGCCCCATAATTATCACCATTGTCATTACCTTCCTGACCACCCCTCCGGCCTCCCCCCCCGCCACACCCAGCCACCACCATTACCATCACCGTTATTTTTCCTCCCTGGTCATGAGATGGGCAACTGCCTCCCAGGCCTTTCTCACCAATCTGCAGCAAAATATTGGGGCCCTGTGGGTGGAGCACCCCCTCCTTTCTCTGTCCCCCCCAGTCCACCTCATCTCGCTACTTCAAGAGAGGCCAGGTATGGGGACCCCAGGTAGCAAAATCTAACCCAGCTCCAAAGGTGTAGAGGAACCCCTAGGACAGTTTCCTGGGAACCTAACTTCAGCAGTGACTGGCTGGGTGGTGGTGTTGAAGTGGCCGGGTCATCTCTGCTTTGGCCTGTATCAGTGTGACATCGGCAGATTCCTGATAAGACTCAGCAGACATAGTGGCTGGAAAAATACTTTATAAACTGTAAAATGAATGACAAGGGGCAAGGTGATCCTCATGCACATGGAAGTAATGATTAATCAGTTTAGAGAGGTTCTTCAACACGTGGGAGGCATCCTTATAAAGATGCGAAAGTGAAAGTGAAGTCGCTTAGTCATTTCTGACTCTTTGTGACCCCGTAGACTATGGCCTACCAGGCTCCTCTGTCCATGGGATTCTCCAGGCAAGAATACTGGAGTGGGTTGTTATTTCCTTCTCCAGGGGATCTTCCCAACCCAGGGATTGAACCCAGGTCTCCCACATTGGAGGCAGATGCTTTAACCTCTGAGCCACCAGGAAAGCCTATAAAGATGGGAGGGGTCCCCAAATAGATGAGTAGGGTTGTTGTTCAAGTGGGAAGAATCCTTCTACACTTATAAAGACATGTGGGTACACACTCCAGAGTGGTCTGTACACAGACATGTGGGTACGCACTCCACTGTGGTCTGTACACAGTCATGCGGGTACGCACCCTGGAATGGTCTGTACATAGACCTGTGGGTACGCACTCTGGAGTGGTCTGTACACAGTCATGTGAGTACTCACTCTGGAGTGGTCTGTACACAGACATGAGGGTACACACTCTGGAGTGGTCTGTACACAGTCATGTGAGTACTCACTCTGAAGTGGTCTGTACACAGACCTGCGGGTACATACCCTGGAATGGTCTGTACACAGATGTGTGGGTACGCACCCCGGAGTGGTCTGTACACAGACCTGTGGGGACGCACCCCGGAGTGGTCTGTACACAGACATGAGGGTATGGTACGCACTCCGGAGTGGTCTGTACACAGTCATGCGGGTACGCACTCCGGAGTGGTCTGTACACAGTCAGGTCGGTAGGCACTCCAGAGTGGTCTATACACATAGGGAGGTTTGTGTAGAGAAGCTGTGTCCTTATACAGACTTGAGTGGGAGAAGGTTTTTCACCCAAATGGGTTACAGGTGAGAATACGCTCATAGCAGTGAGGAATTTTACTGATGCAACAGACCATTCTTGGTAACTGATCCTTATTTGTAAAACGCTGTGCAAATACTGGCGACCTAGATACGAAGGTTCTTCCTGAAGATAAAGGGATCGTGGAGCTGTAGGGTGATACGACAGTACGCGCGGCCCTCTGCTGGATGTCGCTGTTCAGCCCAGCCCTGTCGGGCGCCTCCGGGAGCGAAGCGGTGCAGAGCGCGGGCCGCAGGTGGC
>NW_011477585.1:40936-43817 GCF_000754665.1 Bison bison bison | reverse complement strand
CACCCTGAGGGCACAGCTGGGAAGATAATCAGGGACTGGGCGCCACTGTGCTGGGGGGACACACTCACACCCAGCCAGACACACATTCGCACACATGCATTCACACACAAACACACTCACATATGCACACATATACACCCATATACAGGCCTCCCAGGTGGCGCTAGTGGTAAAGAACCCGCCTGCAATGCAGGAGACATAAGAGACATGGGCTCAATCCCTGGGTCAGAAAGATCCCCTGGAGGAGGGCAGGGCAACCCCCTCTAGGATTCCTGCTGGAGAATCCCACGGACAGAGGAGGCTGGCGGGCTACAGTCCATGGGGTTGCACAGAGCTGGACACGACTGAGTGACTTAGCAAGCAAGCAAGCACACCCATATACAGATACACATTCTTGCAAGACTCACACATGCACACACATATATCACTCATGTAGGCACACATTCAGACACTCATGTGTTCACACACACTGACACCTACATTTACATACTACCTCTTTCACACACACACACACACACACACCCTACCACCACCAGAGACTACTCACGGATTCAAGGAATTGTGCTCAGAACCGCACAAGTGCATACAGATCACCCCCTCACGCCTGCAGGTGCAGGCACTCCCATAGAGACACACATGCACACTCACCTACACGCCCAGCACACACACCCCAGCATGAGGACAAGGCAGAGCCAGGACTCAGCACTCGTTAGTCCAGAAGTCTGGGTGTGCTGTGGCTGCTGCCCCCGAGTGCTGTGTGGCTGAAGGGAAAGCGTGGCCCCTCTCTGGGCTTCTGGGCAGAGCCCAGAACGGCAGTGGAAAACCCTGCCTCCGACAGGAGCGCCCCATCGTTGTGCAAGGCTCTTCTGGCTGCAACCACGGCTCCTCTCCCCACCTCTGTCCTCCCACCTTTGGTTCTGTCTCCGTCTCCATCTCTCTCTTTCCTCTGAGTCGCTCCTTCCCCCCACCCCCGCCCATCCTGGATGAGTCTCCCCCATCCTGCCTTTCTCTCCTCTCCACCTGCTCGGCCCTCACACTCTCAGCCTCCCTGTCCCCATCTCTGAGTTGTGTGCACAGGCACACTGTCAGGGAGGCTGTCACGCCCTCCCCCTGAGGCCCGGGGTGACAGACTCACTGCGGTGGGTGTGCAGAGCTCAGCCTCTGGGGAGAGTGAGCAAGCAGGGAGTGGGGAGGACCAGCAGGAGGAGGGAGGAGGAAGCCTGCCACCCCCAGCCTCAGACACACCACCAGGAGCCCGCATCCCCCCCACCAGCCCCCTGATCCCCCACGGTTCCAGGGTCCAGGTTTCTTCGTGTCCTCGGATGGGGCTTCGTCCCAACTACCTGGTTTCTCTGGGGAGGAAACTGAGGCTCAGAGAGGGGACGGGCCCTCCGAAGGTCGCACAGCCTTTGGAGGGTACAGCGGAACGGAGCCCAAGCCCCGGGCCTCCCAACTGGAAGCGCCCTCCAACCTTAAGCTGCACAGCCCCAGCACAGACCTGAAAACCACGGGGTGGGCTTGCCACTCATCTCGCCAGGATGCCCGCCACCTGCACTGAGATCTCAGACACAGCGCCTCCGGCCACTTGGGGAGGGCGTGCAGAGCCCCTCTGACGCCCTGTCACCCCCTCCTTCCCCAGGCCCTGCTGCTGGTGGCGGCCTTGGCAGGCCTGGGCTTGGGCCTGAGCCTCATTTTCATCGCTGTCTACCTCATCCGCTTCTGCTGCTGCCGGCCCCCCGAACCCCCCGGGGCCAAGAGCCCCCCGCCCGGGGGAGGGTGTGTCACCTGGAATTGCATCGCTGCCCTTCTCGTCGGCTGGTAATGGGGCCCCAGGGTGGGCGGGCAGGGGGACAGGGCTCCCCAAGCTCTCTATCAGCAGCCTTCCTGGTGGTATCCCAGAAGGGAGACTTGCTCTCCCATTCGATGGATGGAGAAACTGAGGCCGGGAGGGGAGACATAACTTCCCTGGCAGGATGGGGTAGGGGCTGAAGGCTGGGCAGTCAGACTGCTGGGGTTGCTGTCTCTGAGTGGAATAGCTGTGTGACCTGCGGGAGTGATATAACTCCTCCAGGCCTCAGTTTCCACATCTCTAGAATGGGCACTGTTGTCACACCCACCTCCCAGTTGTGGTGAGAGTGAGTGAAATGTTCAGTGCCTGGTCCCCAGCTGGGCTCTGTAAATGTGAACTAGTGATGTCATTCGTTAACTCATTGATCCATTCATTCAGCAGTTATTTCCTGAGTATCTACAACAGTACCAGGGGAGCCTGACCAAGCCAGACAAGGGCCCTGCCCTCATGGAGCCAGTGATGGCCCCGTCAGGGACGGTAGAGGGATGTCTGTGATCCTGGAGCAGACCCGAGCTGGCCTGACTCCTTCCCACGGTGACCTCGCTTGACTCAGAGTTGTCATGACTAGTTCTGAAGAGGGAGGCTCAGAGAGAGGCAACTTCTCAAGGCCGCCTGGGCCAGGTGGCAGAGTGCAGATTCAGACCCAAAAGCCCCTGGGAGCCCAGGGCCGCCTCCTGGGACACCAGCAGAGCGGAGAGGGACAGGACGCCTGAGGAGACACCCTGTGCCCAGGGCTATCTCTGCGGGCGGCCCCTCCCAGCAGGGCACCCCCACCACCCAGGACAGACCAGGGCGCTCAAGATCTGCCCCTGGAGTGGGGACTGGGGGCGGGCAGGGAGGGCCACGGCCAGAAAGATGGTTCTGCCACCCTGCAGGGAGCCCCCTCCCCGCCCCGTGTGGGGCTTTGGGGTGTTGGGTGGGGGCAAGGGCTTTCCTCCTCAGGCCCTCCTGAGTTGGGGTAGACTGGGGAGGTGGACAAAGGCCCCGCGGGGGCGGCACGGCGGCCCCGCGGCCTGGGAACAAGAGCAGCTT
>NW_011477585.1:37381-40476 GCF_000754665.1 Bison bison bison | reverse complement strand
GGAGTGAACCCCTGTTGTGCTCAGCCCCAGAGGTGAGAACTCCCCACTCTGGGGCTGAGCACAACAGGGGTTCACTCCGGGGAGGTGCGAGTTAAATCTGGGGGCCCCCTCCCCGCCACCTCTCCACCCACCATTAGCATCACAATGACGTCCCTGGGCCGGGGGAGTGAGACTTCTCGGTTACCTTGGCAACCAGTGGGGACCAGGCTGGAGACGTTGCTTTCCCACGAAGGGCTGAACCAATGGGATGGGGTGGCAGCCACGATTGGGTGTGTGAGGAGGGGGGCGGCCCCCAGGGTCCCAGGACCGTTTGTGATTTCCCGTCCCTCCTCCTCTTAGCGCTGGCATTGGCGTCGGTTTCTATGGCAACAGTGAGACCAGCGATGGGGTGTCCCAGCTCAGCTCCGCACTACTGCATGCCAACCACACGCTCACCGCCATTGACCACCTGGTGAGGAGACCAGACACGGGCCAGACCCTAGACCGACACCCAGACTGCTTCCCCACACCTGGCGAGAAGAACCCCCCTCCCTACCCCCAGGAAGCAGGGTCTGAACTCAGAGCTGAGACCCCAGGTTCAGAATGTCAGGTTCCAACATGCAGATCTCAGACTGTCCACCCAATGCTGACAGCCAGGCAGGGCTCCATGCATGGCACCCTCAGAACCTCAGCCCAGATCTGGGACTAGGGTCTCAAACCCAGACCCCCAGACTCATTGCATCCCCAGCCCTGGGCTTCAATTCACAGCCCAAACCATTCATACACTAAACACCAAGACCCTGCCCTCAGGGCAGATCCAGGGCCAGAGACCTGGCCCCTGGCCAAGTGCGAGGCAGGAGACCTGAACGCTGAGACCCAGGACTCAGCCAGGAAGGCTCCCTCTGACCCCAACGATTCCAGACGTGAGGCCGAGACCCAGCCCGACCTCAGACCTTAGAGTTCATGTCCAGTTGCAGCCCTGGGCCGCAGAACCCAGACTTGCGACCCAGGCTCAGTCCTAGGATGCCAGGCTTCATCTCAGCCCTGGGGCTCACCCGCTCACCTCTCCAACTCCTGAAAGAAGCCACAGAAGCACACTCGCCAGACCGCAGGCCCCCTCCTTCGCTTCCTGCATCCTCAGATGCCCTAGCGCCCAATCCCAGACAGCCAGCCCTGCTCACTCCTGCTTCACCCCCGCCACCCTGGCCCCTGCCCTCCCACCCAGAGGATACCCTCCCCTGACTCCAGATGCCCCCACCCCCACCCCCACCCCCTCGCCCAGGTGCTGGAGATGGTGGAGAGGCTGGACGAGGCCGTGAGGACGGAGCTGACCACGCTGGAGGAGGTGCTGACGCAGCGCACGGAGCTGGTGGCTGCTGCCCGGGGCGCCCGGCGGCAGGCGGAAACGGTGGCCCAGCAGCTCCAGGGGCTGGCCTTCTGGCGGGGGGTGCCCCTGAGCCCCCTGCAGGTGGCCGAGGATGTGTCCTTTGTAGAGGAGTACAGGTGGGTGGCCTCTCTTCCTGTCCTGGGTGGAGAAAATTAGGCAGGAGATGAGAACAGGAGGGTCTGGGGACAGAGGCTGGCAGTTTTGGGGGTGCGGGGACGGTCATTCCAGGAAGGCCACACGGAAAAGGTAACATTTGAAGGAGGGGAGAGAACCAGTTATTTGGACATCAGGCAGCCACCCATCCCAGCAGCCAACACGGTGGAGTCCTCGTCGCTTCGTCCACTAGGAATGATTTCTTTGGTTCATCTAACACCTGGGGCCCCGACCAGACATGGGGGCAGAGAGCCAGGGAAGACTTTTGTCCTAGATTCTGTGCTCCAGCAGGGAGGCAGACCCGGGTTGAAGCAGCCCATAATTTGGATGCCCACCATGGGCATCAGACAGGCCTGGGTCCCAGTGAATTCAAGTTCTGGGTTGTGACCAAGTTCAGGGGCCACAGCTCCATTTCGGGGGGCTGGGGGTAGGAGTGTAGACTTTGAAGGGGTGAAGCAGACCCACCATCTACAAGAAATAGCTGTTGGATACACCCAAGAATCTACCTGCAACGCCAGAGACGCAGGAGATGTGGGTTTGATCCCTGGGTAGGGAAGATTTCCTGGAGGAGGGCATGGCAACCCACTCCAGTATTCGTGCCTGGAGAATCCTTTGCACAGAGGAGCCTGCAGGGCTACAGTCCATGGGGTCGCAAAGAGTCGGACACGACTGAGCGACTGTGCATGCGTGCACGTGTAGTCATGCATGCATATGAGACTGTCTGGCACTTGGGAGTCCTTCAGGGGACTTGGCCAGTTCTCCCAGAGGGGAAATTTTGCTGTTCGTGGAGGGTAAAGACAGAAGTGCCATCTGCCCTGTGAAACCAGTGAGGCTGGAGCACGTGAGCTGTCAGTGGCCACATAGGGAACCTGGAGGTCAGCTGGAGCCACGGGGCCCAGCTTCCCCTTCCTGGAGACAGCCTGACCCTCCCACGGTCCGGGAAAGGAGTGCACAGTCAGTCCCCACGGAGGTCCGAGCAGAGGCTGCCACGGAGAAGGTGGCGGCTCCCTTGCCACTCTGCCCACGTGGGGACCTTTGAGAATGCTGCTATTTATTGAGCATCTCCCATGGGCCAGCACTGTGCTGTAGCTTCCTGGGCTTTGTCCTCTGCAGTCAGAGTGCTGATCATTAACTGATACTGAATTCTTCAGTACGCTTTAGAGTTCCCTGATTCGTGTTCAGGCTAACGGTTAGATGCACCCACATGCTCGGCACACTCCTTGGTGCTTTATGGGTTCTCTCAGCCTTACGACAGCCTCAGGAAGTAGGTGCTGCTGTTCTCCCCAAGAGTTACCAAGGGGAAACCGAGGCACAGAAGCTGTGGGCGGGCAGGAAGCGGAGGGGCTGGCATTGCGGCCCAGCCAAGCCCTTGAGTTGTGCCCTGTGATGCTGGATGCAGGCCTGAGAACAAGTCCCGCTAAGACGCTCCAGCCTGGGGTGGAGGGGCTGGGGCTCCGAGAGGCCAAATCTCAGAGAGTGCCAGTCACAGGGCTCGTGCATGGCTTGGTGCGGGTGCGGTTATGGTGATCTGCCTCAGGCCCTGTGCTCTAAATGGCAATAGTGACCGGCCCCCTGT
>NW_011477585.1:34859-37257 GCF_000754665.1 Bison bison bison | reverse complement strand
GCAGAGGCGGGCCCTCGTGGGGGTCCTGTCACCTTCTGCCGTGTCCCAGTCCGGGAACCTGGACACCCGAAAGGCTGGGTTGGCTGCTTCTGCCTCACCCCTGTTGCCCCCTCCCCAGGTGGCTGGCCTACGTCCTCCTGCTGCTCCTGGAGCTGCTGGTCTGTCTCTTCACCCTCCTGGGCCTGGCGAGGCAGAGCAAGTGGCTGGTGATCGTGTAAGTCCGGGTGGCCTTCCTGGCGGTGGGGAACATCACAGGGCGAGATCCCACAGTGCTCTTGTGAGAAGGGCCGCCGTCTTTCCAAGGCTCATGCTGGTTTCATTCCCTTGTCCCACAGACCTCAGAGAGTTCCTAGGGTGGGCGGGCACATAGGGACACAGAGCAGCCCAGGAGGGGCTGGGGCAGCAGAC
Organism: Bison bison bison; assembly: GCF_000754665.1. Lineage (NCBI taxonomy): Eukaryota > Metazoa > Chordata > Mammalia > Artiodactyla > Bovidae > Bison > Bison bison. Next base: position 36,849 of record NW_011477585.1, on the reverse strand, counting down.
TGTCCTTGTCACAGGGAGTGCAACAAAGTCCCAGAAAGTAAATAACAGTAATAATGCTTGTGCTGAGGATGGGGGGGTGATCACTGCCCCCTTTGGTTGCCATGACAACACTGAGAACCGAGGTGCTGTCAGAGGTCTGTCTGGCAGGCAGATGAGGGCAGAAGGCTGTCACGTGGTGCATGGAATTAAGGACCACACTCTTACTGAAAGGTTCATTCTGTATGCCTGATACTCTTCTGGAACCCTCGCATTGACCTTACGAAGAGGTCCTTCCCATCTCCCCTTTTAACAGAAAGGGAGACTGGTGATCAGAGAGGTTAGGTCACTTGCCCAGGGTTGCACAGTCAGAAAGTGCTGGAGCTGAGATTCCATCCAGGCCAGCCTATCCCACTCAGAGGAGCCCTTGTATCCTCTCTGGCCCTGAGGGGGTCCACGCTGGCACTCACCACCATCCCCACGCTCTCCCCTGGGGTAAGCAGGCCTGCTATTCCATCCAGGCCCTCCTCTGAAGCTTGGAGATGGCAAACATGGTGGACGGTCTGGGACTTGGGGCTGGGCCTTCAGTTTGACCCCCTGCAGGCACCCTTCTCACTCTCAGACCACCCTCCAATGATGATCCGTCCCCCTGCAAAGAGAAAAACCAGGAGGCGATTTCAGCCCTGGAGCTGAGATCACTCCTGGGCTGAGCTGGAGGCTGACCAATGGGTGAAGCTGGGAGCGGGCTCCTGCGGAATTCAGAGCTGGGAATTGGGGCCCCGGGCTGGGCAGTCGCCCTCCCACGGTCCCACAGTCCAGGGCAAGGCGGGGCAGACCTGGGCAGGAGCTGCCCACACAGGGCCCTTCTCACTGCCAACCCCCTGCCCCCCCCCCACCCAGTGGGGCCAGATGTTCAGTTTGACGTCACCATCTACAGGCCCATCCTCTCCCTGCCCACTGCTCTACCCCTAACTGTTATCCTCTTGGCTCCAGAGGTTGGTGGGGGAAGGGTAGGGCTGTGATGTGATCTGGGATGGGAAGCGGTGAGGTGGGAGATTAGGAACCCCAGAACTCCAATCCCACCCCTCCTCCCCCACTACAGGATGACGGTGATGAGTCTCCTGGTTCTGGTCCTGAGCTGGGGCTCCATGGGCCTGGAGGCAGCCACAGCCGTGGTGAGCACCAGGGGTGGGGTGGGGTGGGGACAGGCACCTGGGCTCCAAGACTCCAGGGGCTGAAGGCCCCTGACTCCCAGACCTGGGGACGAGGGGAACAGAGGCCTCAGATCCTGAGAGACAAGACTTGGGAGACAGGCTCACAGGTTCTGCGATTTGAAGCCAGTGTCCTAGGTGCTGAGGGGCTGGAGTCCTGGACCCCTGGGTCTGAGGAGGACGAGCTGGGGACCTGGACCCCTGGGTCTGAGGAAGAGGGGCTGGGGGCCTGGACCCCCAGGTCTGAGGAGGAGGGGCTGGGGACCTGGACCCCCGGGTCTGAGGAGGAGGGGCTGGAGGTCTGGACCCTGAGGCGTGTGAGGCGGGGGCGTGTCTGTCCGAGCCCCCTCTGTGCTGCTCTCAGGGCCTCAGTGACTTCTGCTCCAGTCCAGACAGCTACATCCTGAACCTGACCCAGGAGGAGACTGGCCTTGGCTCAGGTGATCACACCTCCGGGCTCACGCCCTGCATCCTCAGGCCTCTACGCCTGCGGTGGGGTGGGGGTGCCAGCCCTGCCCAGTTCTGCCCAGCAGAAGCTCTCAGCACCTGCCCTAGCGAGCTGGAAAAGAGGGAAGGGATAAGGACGCTGAGACAAGGGATCAGGGAGAGGGGCGGGCTAGGCCACTTGGAGAAAGTGGGTAGCCCAGTTGGGTCAGGGCAGGTGCAGAAGCAGCCCTGTGGGGTGTTCAGATCAGCGCGTTCGGGCTGTGGCTGCAGCAGAAGAGAGTCCGCTGGAGCAGAGGGAGTGGGGGCTCGGAGGGCTGGGGGGCTCGGAGGGCGAGGCCAGCCGGACCACAGGAGGG
>NW_011477585.1:25591-33864 GCF_000754665.1 Bison bison bison | reverse complement strand
GCCTCTTCCCTCTCCCCACAGCAGCCTCAGCCCAGTGAGCCTTTTAAACGCAATCTGATCTTCTTCCTCCGCTTAGAAGCCTCCAGCAGTTCCCCCAGCCTGCGGATTAAAGTCCTGGCTTCTCGCCTGACTTCCAGGGGCCCGTGTGGTTAGCCCTGGCTGGTTTCCGGCCTCAGCCCTTTGCACCCCCATCCTCCCCGTCCCCCTCCTCCTCAGGGAGCGGGCATGGACCTCCCACCGTAGGGTTCCTTCCTGCCTGTACCATCTCTGCTGTAGCGGGGAGGGGAGGGGCGCCCGGTACTGTCCAAACCGCCGCTCTCATCAGCTCCACGTGGTCTGAGTGACCTTCTGGGGCTTGGTTACCGAAGTTGCCCCGGCGCTTGGAGCAGCGCCTGGCACCGAGCAGGCCGTCTGTCATTCATGCCAGTTCCTGCTGAATGACTGAGAGCCCGGCATTCAGGAATCGCTGGTTTCTAGGGATGACAGCCGTGTCAGCCAGTGTTTCCTGAGCAGGCGTTACCGTGCAGGGGGGCAGGTCTACGCCAGTTGTTTTGCTAAAGCCTTCTTCTCAGTGTTGTTCTAAGCCAGGAATTTTTGCTCCGGGGGACAGTGTGTGGAGGCATCCTTGGGAGTCTCAGCCCCAGAAGAGAGTGCTGTGGGAAGAGGCCAGGGATGCACCCCCGCCCCTCAACACACACACACAGTGTGGGAAGTGTCCGGGATGAGACGTCTGGCACCCAATAAGGGCCAAGCTGCAGCGCGGCTGGGCGTGGGGTGGTGGGTTCTCAGTGATGGACAGGAAGTTGTGACTTGGAGTCATGCCTGCAGGTGTGATAAACGACAGTGACCACAGCACCTACCGTGCGCTGAGTGCTTTCTGTGACAGGGGAGGAAACTGGCACAGAGAGGCTGACGGATTTTCTCAGTGAGGCACAGCCGGGTGGATGGTCCGGGCCATGGGTATTGCCCGCTGACCCCTCCCGTCTCTCCCGCCCCAGGATTATGGCTCAGCCTTGCGTGGCCTGTGTGAAGACACCCTGGAAGGACTGCTCTTTCTGCTTCTCTTCTCCCTCCTGTCTGCTGGGGCCCTGGCCACTGTCCTCTGCAGCCTGCCCCGAGCCTGGGCCCTCTTCCCACCCAGGTCAGGAGGGGAGGGGGCCGAAGTCCTGGGGGAAGGGATGAGGGAGCACCATTGAGCCACTGCTGGGGACCACGCTCTCATGGGTCCCCCTTCCTGCTTCTCTGCTACGCCCCTTGTTGCACCCCAGTGACGACTATGAGGACACAGATGATGATGACCCTTTCAACCCTCAGGTACCGGGCCCCTGGATCTGAGGGAGGAAGGGCTGGGGGCATGGACCCCCTGGTCTGACGGAAGAGGGGCTGGGGGCCTGGAGTCCTGGTTTGAGGGCACACATTGCCAAGCCATTTCCCTAATCATGCCCTCCCCTGCTCACGTCTCCCTGGCAGGAATCCAAGCGCTTCGTGCAGTGGCAGTCATCAATCTGAGCCCTTTTTCCAGTCCAGACTGGAGCCTGGTCTCCATCTCTGGTGAGTGTCTAGACTGACACCCCAGCTCCCAAGCTGGCCTCCAGCCCCTGACCGCACCTCCTTCCCTCATTCCTTCTCTCCCTCCCACCTGCATCTGGTCTGTTTTTGCCTCTTTCTGCAGTTCCTTCCCCGGCTGCCGGAGAAGACCCCACTAATCCAGCCTCACTGGGCTCCCACCACTAACAACGCCCTGGCCACGGATACCTTAAACAGGACTGCCTCCCTGCACTTCCCCTCTCTGTGTCCTTAGCCCTGGAAGTAAGCCCAGAGGGCAGGCCTGGGCCTAGGGCCTTGGTGGGGAGAGAGGAGAAAGCCAGCCCCGCCACCCCTCATCCCTGGAGGGATGAGAGTGCCCTCTAGCCCCCGCCACACCCCAGAGGACTTAGGGCCCCTGCTCTCCACTTGCAGCACCCAACCTGGGAATGGGCTGATTTGAAATAAAAGGGAAGACTTTATTTTACAAGCAGCTGGGTCCTTATTTCTCCCTGATCTGGCCTCACAGTTGGGGGTGGGGGTGGGCAGAGAGCCCATCACCTCTGCTCCCACCTGGCTTCCTGGCTCCCAGGTGTTTCTGCTCCTGTCCCGATGCTGCACCACTTTCTTTAAAAAACACACACACACACACACAACAATCCCCCCTCCCCTGGCACCCTATCTAAAGCAGCACAAATGTCCTGACACAGGAAGAGATGCGGATCCCTGGAACAGAAGACAGTCTAGAAATAGATCTCAGAGTGTGTGTGTGTCTGACAGAAGACAGATTTCAAGTCGGGGCAAAAAGAGCTGGTTTCAAAGGAATGCTGATATGATTAGCTCTCCGTCTGGAAGAAAACAGTCTGCATACAACACGGGCAAAAAAAACCCAAATGCAGACGAGTAAGGGGCTTCCCTGGTGGCTCAGATGGTGAAGAATCTGCCTGCAATGCGGGAGACATGAGTTCCATCCTTGGATCTGGAAGATCCCCTGGAGGAGGGCATGGCAGCCCACTCCAGTGTTCCTGCCTGGAGAATCCCATGAACGGAGAAGCCTGGCAGGCTACAGTCCATGGGGTTGCAGAGTCAGGCACGACTGAGTGACTAAGCATAGCACAGCACAAGGGGACAGAAGTATTTCAAGAGAAAGGAGACTCTTGTATCTCTTAGTTGTAGAGGGAGGGCTTTCAGTGAGATATCCTGAAGACAGAAACAAAAAAGTAACTTATTTGACAAATTGTGGAATGAGAAAAATACCATAGAGTCCAGAGGCAGATTGACAGTCTGGGGAAAATTAAAACAACAGCAATGAAATAGATAATTCTTCATACATATAAGCTGCAAAGTTATATCCACAAATCAAGAAAAAGACCACCCAACATAAAAATAAGCAAGGGAAAAGACCATTTAACAAAATGAAAATCCAAACACCAGGGGACAGACTAAAAGGCATTCAAACCCTGAGGATTAGGAAGTGCACTTTAAAACTTTGGGCATCTCCGGTGGCTCAGTGGTAAAGAATCTGCCTGCAGTGCAGGAGACCTGGGTTCGATCCCTGTATCAGGAAGATCCCCTGGAGAAGGGAATGGCAACCTGCTCCAGTATTCTTGCCTGGAAACTCTCATGGACAGAGAAGCCTGGTGGAATATACAGTCCACGAGGTCACAAGAGAGTCGGACACAGCTGAGCGACTAAACAACAAGTTGCCTGTCTGTTGTGAATGTCCATCTGTGTCTCTGTGGGAACACTGATGGGGTTACTCCTGATGCTGAGTACTAAGGGTTATGTCCTCTGTGGAAAATAAACCAAATGTTCTCTCTTGAAAAAAGCCCCAAGGGTTTTAGGTCAAGGCCTCTTGGCCCAAAGCACCAGATGCCCGATGTGGGGCCTGCCATGGGGGGACTGCTCCATGTTTGCTAATCATTTCCATCTTGAGCGCTGCAAGAAATGTTCAAGAAAGCCCTTGATGTGTGGGCCTGAAGCTGGCAAAGAGAAATGGACCATGGTTTCCAAAGAGGGACACCGAGGCAACCCACAGGTCACTCTCACGACTGAGCTGTTCGGTGCCCTGTTGAGGGGTTGGCCTGGAGGCTCTTCTAGCTGCTTTGCTCTCAAATGCTGCCCTCTAGTGCCTCTGAGTCTGTGTTCAGAAGCCGATGCCACTGGATGTGTTGGACATTCACAGAGTACTTTGAGATTCACGCTGCCTGATTTTCTGGGAGTCATCATTAACTGGGAAGCCTGGTGACTCTGATGCCTAAGAGACTCCCCGTAATGCAGGAGACCCAGATTCCAGCCCCCCTGGAGAAGGGAATGGCTACTCACTTCAGTATTTGTGCCTGGAGAATTCCATGGACAGAGGAGCCTGGCAGGCTACAGTCCTAATCAAGGAAAAAAACCCATTTTGGTCTAACTTTAACAAAAGTTAAATCTATTTTCATTTTCTGGGCAAAGTGGTGAAATTCAAACAAAGTCTGCGTTAACAATATTGTGCCAACGTTGGTGTCTTAGTTTTAACAAACATACTACAGTGTTGCATGGAAACTGGGTGTAGGGTAGGCAGGACTCTGAATTATCTTTGCAACATTACTGTAAGCCTAAAATTGCTCTAAAACGAAGAGTTTAATTTAAAAAGTGAAGGGATGAAAAAAAAAAGATCAACTGTGCTAATACTAACAAAATGACACGCATTATCAGCAAAAGTTTTTAATAACAGAAAATCGGAAAGAAATTGCTGCTTCTTAAATACCACCTACTGCAACCACAGTGACCCGCCAGTGAACTGCAGTGGATAATTCTATCATTCAGAATTGTGGGTGGGAACAGGATTACTGAAAAGATTACTTGCAAGGAATCTACAGACAGGCCTTTTTAAATTGTGCGTGTGTGTGTCAAGTCGTTTCAGTCGTGTCCGACTCTTTGAAACAGTCTACTATGGACTACAGCTGTCTAGAGTCCTCTGTCCATGGGATTCTCCAGGCAAGAATACTGTAGTGGGTTGCCATGCCTTCCTCCAGGAATCAAACCTGTGTCTCTTGTGTCTCCTGTATTGGCCGGCAGGCTCTTTACCACTAGCGCCACCGGGGAAGCCCTTTTTTAAACAGGAGGGTCCCAATTCTTCTGCCGGACCAGGATGGCCTTTCAGAACCTGCTACCTGCAAACATCCATAGACCTATCTCTTGACGCCAGGACCCCTCACTTCTGTTCCACCAGAGCCACCCCGCAATTCCCAAGGTACGCCTGCTTCCCGCCCCTGTGTGTTTGCACACTTCCAGTTTCATTTCCTAGGGAAGTTCCCCTTTCCGGCCAGAGGCTGTTCTCAGGCCTTCTTTGGGTCCATCGTCCCACATCACTGCACGGTGGGGACTCTCAGAACTACTCAGCACACTGATTTATACCTATAAATAATAATGGCTGCCATCAGCTGGGCCAAAACAAGGATGCCTGGAAAGGCGCAGGGCCCGAGCGCTCTACCGAGTGTGTCCCCTCAGGGCCACCGTCCACAGTCCAGATTCCGCCTTGTCTTAAAACGCCCACCCCCGTGGTTGCGTCACAGGAGGGCGGGTTCTAAGCAAGTTCGCGGCGTCTATTGGCTGTCCGCGGTGACGGGAGGCGGGGCGAAGCATCGGCGTGACGTCAAGACGCCGCGGTCCGGACGTCGAAACTTAAAGACAGGAGCCAGCCGGGTCAAGAGCAGTCGCGGAGCCCTGTTGCCGTCGCCTGGAACCTCCGCTGACGAGTCCCGGGGTCGTACGGCCGAGGTGGGTGTGGCGAGCAGGGGTGGCCGGGCGGGCGGACGGAGACGGCGTTTCCTTCTGGCCTTCCGCCCCGCGGCCCCCGAGGCCTTGGCGGTCGTCGCATCAACGGACGCCGCGCGCGAGCGACGACAGGGTGTGGCGGGGACGCGGACCAGTGCGCCTGCGCGCGGGAGCGGGGCGGGCGGCCGCGCACCGTCGCGCCTGCGCCATTGGGCGCCGCACCCCCCTCCCCCCCGCGCTCGGAATTCCTGGGCCCCGAGCACCCCTTTCTTCAACTCCCATTGACGCGGCGGTTCCACCGGAGGACCGCGTTGCCCCAGGCGACGGGCCCCCTTGCTCTTCTTCGCCGCCTCGCCCCGCTCCCCGGGACGTGGTGCGCAGGCGCGGCGCGGGGCGGCCGGGGCGGTGTCTCCGGGGCCGATGGCTGGGATCGGGATCCGGGCAGGCTGTTCCTCCGTCCGGCGTCCTCGTTTGCTTTCCCTGGGCTTGCGGGACGGCCAGGTGCCCCAATCGCATCCGCGTCTCCTTCCTCCCCTTCAGACCTGCCCGGAAACCTCCCTCCCGAGTTGCACCAGACCTTACCCTAAGTCTTGCTGTCCTGGGCTCCCCCTCAATGCCCCTACCTCTCGGGACCGCCGGTCTCCACGCTCCCCACCCTTTCGCTCACTCCCGTTCCTTCTCTTCTCTGAGGCCCATTCTTCTTTAGGACTTTTCCCGGCTCTAGACTCCTGTTCCTGTCTCCCCACTTGTAGGACTTCTGGGTTCCCCAGCGGATCAGGCTTTTGGACACACTCATCCTTCTCAGTTATCCCCTCGAGTCCGGGTCCCTCCCACCCAGTCTTCGCCCCCAGGGCCCTCCTTCACTTTCTTGCAGTCCTCTCCCTCCCGCTCTTAAGTCCCTAACGATATTAGGGGTCTTTTCAGGCACCCGCAAAACTTTCTGTCCAGACCCCCAGCCAAGAGGATTTGATGCCTCTTCTCTCGGACCTATTGCTATTTTTAGGAACCTCCCGTATAAGAGTTTTCTCTGTCCTTAAGGGACCTTCCGGAAATTAGTCTAAGTTTTCTAAGAACTCCTTTCTTTACTTCAGGGCTCTTCTCTTTGCCGCCTTCTGGCTCAAGGAGTAACTTCTGGAAATCCTCATTTCCTCCCAGGTTTCTCCATTCTCCAGTGTTTTCTCTTCTCTCAAGACTCCTTCAAACACGTCCCTCTTTACAGGCTTTCTTTCAGAAGTCTTTCCCAGCCTCCCAGCCTTAAGCTTCACTCAGACCTTGTTCATTAGCGCTTCCTCCCTACCCCTTGCCTGAGGTCCCCCCAGCCACCCTCTGCCCCTCCTCCGATCTGTCTCAGGGTTTCCCTTGAACCTTTCCCTTTCTTCATTTGGGTTTCAGATCCTTCTTTTTCTCTTTGGGAAATTCCTTTCAACTTTTTTGCTTTCAAATCCTTCATTTTCCATCTAGAGTGCTGCAGGGGGCAGCCAGGGTCTTTCCCTGAGACTGTAGCCCATTTATTTATTTATTCTCTTCAGGCTGTTTACCCCATTGGCTCCTTCCTTCTCTGGCTTCTTGTGAGTCATCTGCTTCCCTTCGCTGGTTTGTGACATGTTTCTTGCTCCTTCTTGATTCTCCCTAATTCGTTTTTTGCCTTACAGTCAGTGAAAAAGCATTCTGGCTCCCGAGGTCCACCCCTTACACCCCAGGGTGCAGATGGCGGCCAACGTGGGTGATCAGCGCAGCACAGATTGGTTAGTGGGGCTGGAGGGATGGCATGGGGGTGGGGGGTGGTGAGAGGAAGCAAGGCCCAGTGTTGGGCTCTGGGTGGGCCCTCACTCAGCATGGGGGTCATGATGCGATCGTCCCTGTGCTTGGGCTGGGGGTGAGGCTTGTGTGGGCTTCATACTCAATTTATTTTATTTTTTTTTTAGTTCCTTATTTTTTCCAAAACAGTGTGGTGATTAACTTTCTGACTGAAGTGGCATCAGACAGAATTTGTGGATTCCTAAAACATTTAGGCCTGCTCGGCCCCAGGTTTTAAGTTCTGTGGATACTGGGCATCTTCTTGTTTGACTTTTAACAGCTGTATGTAGCAGGCGTCTGGTGAAGCACCTTAGGTAGGCAGTGGCGTTCACGGCTCACGGAGAGCTGTGAGCAGGAACCGTCAGCACGCCTCAGGTTAGACGCTGAGGCTGTAGGATTCCAGCCCTGTCGTTTGCTGGCCTCCATCCTGCCCACCGTCTGTGGTGGGAGCGGGGGCTGACTCCACGTGCTCTTCCTGCAGGTCCTCTCAGTACAGTATGGTGGCCGGGGCAGGCAGAGAGAACGGCATGGAGACTCCCATGCACGAGAATCCAGAGTGGGAGAAGGCCCGCCAGGCCCTGGCCAGCATCAGCAAAGCAGGAGCCGCCGGCAGCTCCGCCAAGGCCAGCAGCAACGGGCCTGTGGCCGGTGCACAAGTGAGAGAAGTCCCCGCGGGACTGGGAACCCTGAGCGGGGCAGGGAGCACAGTGGTGTCCTCTGGGATCACCAGGGCAGGGCGTTCTGAAGATGCTCCTGGAGCCCTTGAGTGGGGATGCCCGGTCTGTCTTCTCGAGGAGTCTAGGGCTATATGGTCCTCACCGTGGGGAGTCCAGCCTAAGGAGGGAGAGGTGCCTGGGTGGGATGGCAGAGGGGGTGGTCTCCGTGGAGAGGTGCAGCCCCGGCTCCGTCCCTGAGAAGTTAACTCCTGGGAAATGGGGCTCCCGCCTGCAGCGCTCAGGCCTGCCACCCTCTGCCCACAGTACGTGTCGCAGGCAGAGGCCTCGGCCCTGCAGCAGCAGCAGTACTACCAGTGGTACCAGCAGTACAACTACACCTACCCTTACAGCTACTACTACCCTGTGGTGAGTGCCCCGCGGGGCGGGCTCCAGGGCAGCTGATGGACTGACCACAGCAGGGGCGGCTGCAGGAAGACCCTCCCCAGCTCGCGGCCTTCCGCGGCGCACCCCAGGCCC
>NW_011477585.1:22990-25491 GCF_000754665.1 Bison bison bison | reverse complement strand
CCTGCCCTCTTGCCCCTGCGCTCCTTGCAGAGGGCTACCCGGAACAGGCTTCCTTGGAGTGGCAGGCCTGCCGCCCACCCTGCCTGCCACTCGGCTTCTCTGCTTGGCCTTCTTTCTTCACTCACTGGGGGGAGTGTTAGGTGCCTGCAGCTGATTTCATCAGAACTGGGTTTCTGTGTGTGCAGCTGTTCTGTTGTGTTTAGACGGGGTAGCGCTCAGTAGATGGCTGTTGAACACGGTGAAACGTGGGACAGAGGGAGGTTTTCATCTTATCTTGTGACCCGTAGCATGAGCCAGTTTGGTGCGTTTATGCTGTGGAGAGGGGAGGGGTGAGAGGTCAGTGGCGGATTGCCTCTGAGGACTGGGAGAGAGCAGGGCCAGGCCCCCCGCCCTGGAAGGAGTGGGCCTGCGGCTGACCCCTTCCTTCCTTGCCCCCGGCAGAGCGTGTACCAGAGCTACGGTTCCCCCTCCCAGTACGGCATGGCCAGCTCCTACGGCTCAGCCGCGCCCCAGCACCAAGGGCCTCTGAACCAGGTAATGCCCACGCCCATCCCTGCAGCCCGTCCAGGCAGGGGTATGGTGGGAGGTAAGGAGGAGCCCGAGCCCCCTGGCGGTCAGCAGGGTGGCTGTGGTAGCTAAGTCTGCACCCGAGGGTCGCGCTGAGGTCGGGGTGGGGAGAGCTGCACGCTGAAGGATGCGATGGTGAAAACTGGAGCGAGGGCCGGCCTGGAGCGCCTGCTCCACCCTCAGCGCCCGTTTCTCCCATAGCCCCCCGTCCCGGGCATGGACGAAGGCATGCCCTACCAGGCGCCCCCTCAGCAGCTGCCCGCGGCCCAGCCCCCGCAGCCTGCCAACCCCCAGCACGGGACCCATCCTCTGAGCAGCGGCCCCCAGCCTGGGACAGCCCCCGCCACCCAGCACAGCCAGGCAGGACCCGCATCAGGCCAGGCCTACGGGCAGCACACCTACCCTGAGCCCGTCAAGCCCAAGAAGGGCCAGCAGCTGTGGAATCGCATGAAGCGTGAGCGCCTTGGGGTGGGGAGCGGGGGCACGGGGCAGGGTCCTCTCTTGGGCACCCTGCACCCTGACCTGGCTTCCCATGTTGGGACCACCCAGGCTGTGGGTGTGGCTGCTCGGGAAGGAGGCGGGATTCCCAGCTCAGGTGTCCGGTTCTGAGGGGTGGGGCCAGCTGACCCCAGCTTTTCACGCCCTCACAGCAGCCCCTGGGACTGGGGGACTCAAGTTCAACATCCAGAAACGGCCCTTTCCTGTCACAAACCAGAACTTCAGTTCCACCACGGAGGGCCAGCACAGCGGCTTTGGCCCCCAGCCCAACTCCGAGAAAGTCCAGAACCACAGGTGAGTACCCACCCATCCCTGAGAAAGTAGACCCTCCCTCCCTGGGTGTTACAAGGAGGGCTGACGAGGGTCCTGGCCCGGGTGTGGGGGCTGCTTCCCAACCAGCTGTACACGCCCGCCCTCCGCCAGGGGGAACCTGTCTGGGAAGCCGGACGACTGGCCACAGGACATGAAGGAGTACGTGGAACGCTGCTTCACGGCCTGTGAGTCGGAGGAGGACAAGGACCGCACAGAGAAGCTGCTCAAGGAGGTGCTGCAGGCGCGGCTGCAGGACGGCTCGGCCTACACCATCGACTGGAGCCGCGAGCCCCTGCCCGGGTGAGTCGGGGGAAGACACAGGGGGCCTGGGGCTGAAGGGAGCCCTGCAGAGAAGTGGGCAGGAGGGTTGGGTCCTCGAGCGGGAGTTGGCTGGGCTGGAATTCCGGGGCATGCGAGCTGGGGGGCGTGTTATTCAGCGGCCCGGAGCACCTCCCCTTTCTGTACCTTGTTAGCTGCGTGTGATGCCTGGGGAGGTGTCCTTCCTCCTGAAGGCACAGGGCAGGGAACGGGAGGCGCCAGACTGTAATGCTCTGCCCTGCCGTGTTCTCAGGCTGACTCGGGAGCCTGTGGCTGAGAGCCCCAAGAAGAAGCGGTGGGAGGCGCCCAGCACCCTCCATCCTCCCAGGGGGGCAGCCTCCGCGACCAGGGGTGGGGGTGCCCAGTCCCAGCGAGGGACGCCGGGGGCTGGGGGCGCTGGCCGAGCCCGAGGCAGCAGCTTCGCCAAGTTCGGCAACCGCAACGTCTTCATGAAGGACCACAGCTCCTCCTCCAGCACCGACTCCCGCTCCCGCTCCTCCTCCCGCTCCCCCACCCGCCACTTCCGCCGCAGGTGCCGGGGTCCCCAGGCGGGCGACGGGGAGGGGAGGCCCCACAGGGACCAGGCCAGGCCTTACCTTCCCGCCCCTCCCTCCGGCAGCGACTCACACTCGGATTCCGAGAGTTCCTGCTCAGGCAACGAGTGTCACCCTGTGGGCCGCAGGAACCCACCCCCGAAGGGCCGGGGAGGCAGGGGAGCCCACATGGACCGGGGCCGGGGTCGGGCACAGCGGGGCAAGAGGTGAGCCTTGGGCTGACGGCGGGAGGGGCTGGTTTGGGGGTCCTGG
>NW_011477585.1:21495-22031 GCF_000754665.1 Bison bison bison | reverse complement strand
GGGGTCGGGGAGGGGCCGATGGGGTGATGCCGGCTCTGCCCTGACGTCCGCTCTCCCGCCATCAGGTGCAGGGTGTGCGCACCGAGTTCACGGTGGAAGTATACGAGACCCATGCGCGCATCGCTTTGGAGAAGGTGAGGGGCGGGCAGGGCCCCACCTCACTCCGGGCTTTCAGCCGTCCCCCTCTCCAGCCGTGTGGGGCTCACTCTGCCCCCTCACGCTGTGCCCTCCAGGGGGACCACGAAGAGTTCAACCAGTGCCAGACGCAGCTCAAGTCGCTGTACGCCGAGAACCTGCCGGGCAACGTGGGCGAGTTTACTGCCTACCGGATCCTCTATTACATCTTCACCAAGAACTCGGGAGGTGAGGCGCAGGACCGCGGCCCCGGGCTCCCAGTGCGGCCCCTCAAGCCCCCTGACCCCGAGTCCCTGGCCGCAGACATCACCACGGAGCTGGCATACCTGACCCGGGAGCTGAAGGCGGACCCTTGCGTGGCCCACGCCCTGGCGCTCAGGGCCGCCTGGGCTCTGGGCAAC
>NW_011477585.1:20170-21338 GCF_000754665.1 Bison bison bison | reverse complement strand
CCCTGTGCCCCGCCCTGGCCGCGGGCGCCCTGTCTCCTCCCCCTACCTGTGTGCTCCGCCCTCTTCTGGACCCGCCCCCTTCTGCACAGCCACCTCTCCCCCCCTGCTGCTCTCTGCTCTCGGCAGCCTGGACCCCCCACATCATCCCCTTGTCCAGGCCCCCTTCCTCCAAGGCCTCCTGCCTCCCTGACCCTCCTGAGGCCGAGTCCCCCCAGAGGCTGAGCGCCCCGTGGGGCAGCCTGCAGAGCCGGCCCCGCCCTCAGTAGCTGTGGGCTCAGCAACCGGGCCTTGTGCCCTCCTGAGAGCTCAGATGAGTTTACGGCCAGGTGTCATGGGCAAGCGACGCCGGACGGCCCCCAAAGAGGGTGCCCTCTGCCCTGGGCAACGGTGTGCTCACATCTGTTAGGAGGGAGGCGCCCCAGGTGGGCTCAGGACACCCCTTTTTTGGTCACAGCCGGGGTTGTCCCGGCTTCTAGGGCTGGAGGCCAGGGATGCACTGAGTGTTGAGCGGTGCCCAGGTCACCCCCAGCAGGGCCACTCCTGAGGTGACAGGCTGCCAAGCCCTGCTCAGAGGTCCCAAGGGCCTTGGGAGCCACGGGGCGCAGTCTGGGTGGGGATGAACACCCACGGAAGGTTAGGAGGCTCCTTGTGGGCTTCAGTGTGGGGTAAGAACGTTTAAGGGTGAGGTAGAGGGTGGGGCCGCAGAAAGACAGGCAGTGGGCCAGACTCAGCAGACCAGGCAGGGCGCGGGCTGCTGCCTGCCCAGAGCACCAAGGGGCCTGTGTCTGAAGGGGCCCACGTCTTTGGCAGAGACCGCCTCCTGTCCCAGGGCCAGTCCCGCAGACGGCCAGGGTTCGAGGCGGGAGGGGTCCCGTGTCCCCACTAGTGCACGCCCAGCGGCCGTGGCCCTGGAGCCTTGCTCCTGGGTGCATACAGCTGGGTGGGCCCACTGCTGGGAGGGCGCACAGAGCTGCTGGCTGGCACCGGCCCACCACCTCTTAGCTGGGTGCTCAGCCTCCTCTGACCAGGGTGAGGCAAGCAGGAGGGGTGGTCCCCAGATAGGATCAGTCCCGGCCCCTCACATCGACCCCTGCCCTTCGCATCGACCCCTGCCTCCCCGCCCCCCCGGCCGCGGTGGGCCCTCTTGTGAGGGTCTGCGCAGGCCCCC
>NW_011477585.1:19406-20070 GCF_000754665.1 Bison bison bison | reverse complement strand
GGGTGGGAGCAGGCTGGCAGCTAACGCGCTGAGGAAACCTCTCTGGCGCCCGAACGGGGGCGCCCCCTCCCAGCCCAGGGGGCCTTCCCGCGTCCACTGCCGCCTCATCACCTTCTCCTCTTGTCTCCGTAGCTTCCGCCCAGCGCTGCCCGTCTCCTACCTGCAGGCCGAGCTGGCCTTCGAGGGCGAGGCCGCCTGCCGGGCCTTCTTGGAGCCCCTGGGCCTGGCCTACACGGGCCCGGACAACTCCAGCATCGACTGCCGCCTCAGCCTGGCGCAGCTGCCAGCCTTCTGAGCACCAGCGCCGCGGGGGCGGGGGGCCGGGTTGCAGATCTTGTCTTTGAGCCATGGACTTGGGATGTAAATTAATTCGTGGGGAGAGGGCTCCAGGAAGAGCCCTCGTCCCTGCCCCCGTTTTCCCACCGGGGAGTCTGTACAGAGATTTTTCTACATTTTTATTTTTGGCCTCAGAGGGTCGGGCTAGGGAAGGAGTGGGGGCAGCGGAGGGCTGGGGGCGCGGTCTGTAGGCTGGTCTGTCCGTCTGGCCCTCCACTAATGCTGTCTCAGTGTTTTTTCTCTCTCTCTCTCGAGCTCGTACTCCGGTACCGACCCAGCACCCTGGCCCGTCCCATGCCGGGGGGCAGGGCAAGAAGACAGGCCGCTC
>NW_011477585.1:17538-19306 GCF_000754665.1 Bison bison bison | reverse complement strand
TGGGGCGAGGGGAGCCGCCTAGAGACTGTGCCCTGCCCTCGGCCCCCGAGCCCAGAAGCCACCGTCGCCGCCGCCACCCGCCACGCCGCCGCCACACTGAGGACTCCGGAGGCCGCCGCGGGACCTCGCCGGCCGGGCCGCCTCGTCTGCAGTTGTATTGAGTTGTCTCCGTGTCCCCCTCCCCCGTGTCTCCCCTGCCCCGTCCTCCCCCTCCTCGCACTCTTCCCTCGGTTCAGCACAGGTAAAGCGGTTACCCTCCCTCCCTGCCTCATGGATCACCAGCTCACGTCATGTTTCCTTCTCTTTTCTTTTTGTGTGTGTTTATTTAAGTTATTTTTCTTCCTCCCCTTTTCTTTTCCGTCTCCCTCCCTCTTCTGCCATGTAACTGGAGGGTGCGATGAGTTGCAAACAGCTGGACTGTCAGGCTGCTTCTCTTGCAGATGTCCTCCTCTGCCTCCCCTCTCCCCCCTCTCCCCTCCCCTTTCCTTCCTTCATTCTTTTCCTTGGAGCACTGAGCACCACTTGGAAGCTTGAGAGAAACCAAAATTAAAGAGAGAGAGAGAGAGAAGCCACGTGTGCGCTTTGTCCTTGTCTGGGGCCCGGCCCTTATTTCTGGGGTTGACCTCCCAGGGGGAGCTCGGCCAGGGCCTGGTAGGTGCCCCCGGCCCTGCCCACGCGGCACAGCCAGAGTGTCCCCAGGGGCTGGCTCCCCAGCTCCTGCCGCGGGCTGACCTCGGGAAGGCAGACTTGGGCACCCTGGGGCACCTTGGCCAGGGTGAGGTGGGGGTGTATCCCCCCGAGAGGCTGCAACACCCTCAGCCCCTCGGCCTCCAGCCTCTGGCTCAGCCTCTGGGCCAGGCTCTCCAGGGGTGGGGACGGGGGAGCGCAGAGCACGTGGGAGCCCAGGCACACCAGGCGACCGAACCTCAGCCTCAGAGGGACCTCAAGCCTGGGGTCAGAGAGCGCGTGTCTGAGCGCGGTGACGGCCGCCGCTACCTCCCCGGGGCCCGCCAGCCTCAGCAGGGCCAGGGTCAGGTGGAGGGCTTCAGCCGGCACCGTGAAGGCCGCGCAAGCTGGTGCGCCTCGTACCAGGTCTTCCTGGACCTTGGCCACCTCGGCCCGCAGCTCAGGCTCCGTCACCATGAGCGCCACAAAGTGCGTGGGGCGGGGCTGGCGAGGGCCCACAGCCGCGGTCGCTCCTCGGTCCACAGGCCAGATCCCGGGACCCCACTCCGTTCCCATCTCAGAGAAGCTTTCCGGGGGCTTCCCGCCACGGGTCTGCATGGCCCTGGCGGCGGCAGCGGCAGCAGCTGGCTTCAGCGCCCCTCCTGGCGCCATCCACGGGCAAGCTTGGCCTCCAGAGTCCGCCGACTCCCACTCCTGGGTCCTCGCTAATACGCCTGCCAGCGTCAGGCGCCCAGCTTCGGGGCTTCCCCCGTCCGAGGCCAAAGCTGCCCGGAGTCGCGTCTGGGCTGGCTGTACCGGCCCCCCTGCGTCCGTGCCAAGGCGGGTGGCAGCTACGCTGTCCAGTGCGCCTCCGGTCCCGTCCGTATCCTCACCTCCGAGCGCATCTCCGACTGAGTTGGCATCCTCGCCGTCACTCGCCTCCCCGTTCCCGTGCGCGTCCCCGCTCCGGTCCCCACCGTCGTGCACGTCCCCGGGCCGGTGCGCGTTCACGCCGTCGCTCTCGCCTCCGGGTCCGTGCGCGTCCTCGCCGTGGAGCGCGTCCAGGATGGTAGGCCCACGGCGAGGACGCGCACGGACCCGG
>NW_011477585.1:16009-17109 GCF_000754665.1 Bison bison bison | reverse complement strand
GGGTGGGGCTGGCGGCAGCGGGCGCCGAAGCGGCAGCGGCCTTCCAGGAAGAAGCGGCAGGCCGGCGGGGGCCCGGGTTCTGCAACCGAGACCCCCGCGGGCGGCTCCGGCCCTCCAGCCGCCGCCATAGGCGTAGCGTACGGCGGGCGCGCTCGCCCGGCACGGGCCGCTCCTCGCGGGGTCAGCCCTGCCCGGCCCGCCGTGACGTCACGGGCGCGGCTCCGGCCCCGGCCCAGCCTGGAAGCACCCCACGCGTGGGCCCGCCCTGCGCCGAGCCCGGGTAAGCCCGACACCTGCGGGCGATCGGGTTATGTTGTGGCCTCGCCCCTGCCCACGCCCCATCGCGTGTGGCCCCGCCTCTCCCGGGCGCGTAGCCAGCGCGGCTCAGCTCCCCTAGGGTTCGCAGGCGCCGCTCGGCTCCCCTAGGGTTCGCAAGCGCGGCTCGCCACTCGCGCGCCCCGGAGAACCTGGTTGCCCCCGCCCCGCTAAGGATCTGCACTGCTGCCACGCTCCTCCGGGCCCCGCTCGGGCCTCGTCCTCCGCGGGAGAACTGGACGCCTGAGGGCTCAGCATGAACTTCTCAGCCCGGATTCCGGGCACCCCTGTCGGCCTCGGGGCGTCCCTTTCCTAGGGGGCCACGCCTCCTCCCGGCCACTTTTCCTGCGCGGCCGCTCCCGGGGTAAAGGGCAGCCCTCCTGGGCAGGATCCACCGGCGGCGTGGAGCTCCCTGGGTCACAGCCCTTGGCCAGCCCCCGGGAAGCGTCGGGCCGAGCCCGGAACCGCGTCCGGCCGGCAGCGGCTCGCGGCCCACTTTGCTGAAAGAACTGTGCAGTGGGAGCGACCACGTGGGGGCTCCGCCCCTGGGAGCCACGCCACGCCACGCCCCTGCCCCTCTTAAAGGGGCCGCATCCCATTACACCAGGACCACCGAATTTCTACCACTATCCACCCGGCGGGTACCAGAACCCCCCCGCGACACACCTGGCTCTTAGGGGCGCCGGGACCCCATCACCCCGTCCCGTTACCGCTCTCCACGTGCAAAGTGAACAAACGAAACCCGGGACACAGACCTTGTCGGTTTATGTAGAAAGAAGTGGGGC
>NW_011477585.1:11608-15377 GCF_000754665.1 Bison bison bison | reverse complement strand
CTGAGGCCCGAAGTCATAGCTGCTTGATTAAAAACTCAGACTCAAATTTAGGTCTGCCTGTATGTTAACTGCACTTAGAACTAACGTTTGAGGATTTCATACTGCAGAGAACCAGCAAAACACGCTTCACCAAACCTGCAGACTGCTTCCCAAACGGCAGAAACTCCACCTTGAAGACGGGCTCCCCTAGTGGCTCAGACGGTAAAGAATCTGCCTGCAATACAGCAGACCCCAGTTCGATCCCTGGGTCGGGAAGTCCCCTGGAGAAGAGACTCCAGTACTCTTGCCTAGAAGATTGCTGGACAGAGGAGCCTGGCGGGCTAAGGTCCATGGGGTCACAAAGAGTTGGACACGACTGAGCGACTATCACTCATTCCACCCTTAAGACAGAGCTGCCCCTGTCCTTTAGGGGAAGAGACACGGTGCCCAGCGCCTGCCACACTTCTAGAGGCCCGCACACAGTTTTAAACGCTTTAATTTATTATTATTACCTTTCTGACCCTCGGTCCTTAACTGAGGCCGCTGGCCGCCAGCTCACGCAGGGCGGGGATAGGCGCAGGTCTTCCTCTCCGGCACCACCTTCCGGGCCCACAGAGCTCACACAGCCCAGAGGAGGGCAGAGGAGACCCTCTCAGACGAGGGGAGCCCCCCACCCTGTCAATACACAAGGTACAGAAGCCCCTTCTGAGCCGAGGGACGCTGTGTTTTGATTTATTTCAAAATGTCTGGATTATGTTTGTCTTTATACCAACACGGTCATAAAATATAATTATAACATAGATAATTATGTCCATGAAAGCTTTGCCTGGGACACACAAAAGTCATAATGTAGGCTGGCCTGAGGATTCTAATTTGGGAGGTTTAGGGTGGGCCTGGGAATCTGTATACTTGCACATGTACGTGTGTGTGCGTGTGTCCGCATGCACGCTCAGTCGTGTCTGACTCTTTACAACCCCATGGACTGCAGTCAGCCAGGCTCCTCTCTCCATGGGGTTCTCCAGGCAAGAACACTGGAGTGGGTTGCCATTTCCTCCTCCAGGGCATCTTCCCCACCCAGGGATCAAACCTGCATCTCCTGTATTTGTGGGTGGGCTCTTTACCACTTAGACCATCCCCCCGACACCCACAGCGTTTTACACAGTGTTTTACAATTTCAAATTATCTGGTTTTGAAACAAGCAGCATAATACCTTACTTCTTGCTAAGAGTAACAGTAATAATAATGCAAAATTTCCTATGTTAAAACATGGCAAGAATGGCATAAATTCCAGTCTGGCAGCACATGAACTATAAACCAGGTGTCCTATGGCCACATGACTTCATGACTTGATGGTAAATAGATATACCCACCAACCTTTGCCCATATCCTGGAACTTGGCTGTTTTTACGGAACTTCTGGGAGGGACTTGATGACCTTGTACTTTTATTTTAACAGTCACTGTTGGAATAATAATAAACATTCTTTCTATTTGAATTGAAGCCCCACCCTTTGCCAACTGTATGAACTGAGATAAATGATGTGATCGCTTGGCTTGTTTTCTATCTGAAAATGGGTAAAATAACACTACCTTCCTTGTAGGGCACACAGAAACACTCAGAGAAAACTATATTTGTAACACCACCAGTCAATTGATAGTGATAGCATTGGGGGTGGGGGGAGATGTGTCCCCAGACAAAACTGTGGAACAAAATTTAGATTTCATAAAATCCTCTGAAGCAGGCAAAGCATTGTCCTTTTAGTAACAACCACCCTGGGAAATACCAGCTTTTATGTGGAGAAAAATTAAAGCCAAAGGATTTGAAATAATTATAGATGGCTGTGGTCTGAGGGCTGTCCACTCCCCTACTCAAACACACATACACACTTTACATTTATTTCTCTTGAAAAACCAGTCTTGCTTGACCACCTCTATAGCGCTTCTCAAAATTCCCTAACCTCCACCCAGGTGAATAAATATATTTTACTGCAATCTGGAACACAATCACCATTCCTTCCCCACCCCACCCAGTGTATAAGGGAAACATTTTATGAAATGAGACTACTCAGCACATGCTAGGCACTTGGATAGTTTAGATTCTAATCTATAGTATTATTTTGGCCGTGCTATGCAGGACCCTAGTTCCCCATCCAGGCATTGAACCCACACCCCCTGCAGTGGAAGCCCAGAGTCCTAACCACTGGACCACCAGGGAATTCCCTGTTAGTCTTTTTCAACGCTGACCTCTGCTCATTAACGAATCTCAATCTACAGTTAAAAAAAAAAAAAAATTCTGTCTCAGAGCTAGCAGTGCCCCCTGTCTCACTGAGCCATGAATTATAGGTGAAAAAAAGCAGAACTCAGAAAGCCAGCTGCCCAGACTTGGATCTGACTGTGCACATTGCTGGGTTGCTTTGGGCAAATCACTTACCCTTTCTGACCTCACTTCCTCATCTCAAAAATGGAATGTTACTCACAGGATAATTCTTAGTCTCTTTGCAAGAAATAGTGAGGGGGAATTCCCTGGCAGTCTGGTAGTGAGGACTATGAGCTTTCACTGCCAAGGGCACTGGTTCAATCCCTGTTTAGGGAACTAAGACCCTGTTAGCCAACCAGTGCAACAACAACAACAAAAGAATTGGTGAGATATTGCCCCAGGGAAAGTCTTAGCACGGTAGCCAGCACACAGAAAATGCTGTGTACTCCATGGTTCAACCTTGGATCATCCTCACCTGTCCCAGAGAAGGAAACAGATGCTCAGAGAGGGTATGTGACTTGCCCGAGGTCACAAAGCAGCTCTGCGGGCCTCCAGAGCCCAGAGTTATGGCTTCAGCTGCCAGCTGCCCCAAGCATTGGCCCTCCCTGCACGGCTCTCCACCTCTGCTTCCTCTCCCTGCCCACCCCCCACCTTGCCCTCATCCTGTCCTCCCACCACCCTACAGGGTGATAGCTCTGGCATTTTCTAACACTTAGCAGCTCCTTAAGATTTTGGTCTCTCACAAGCCATGCAGACAGAAGGAGGAAAACAAAAACAAAAACAAAACACAGCCGGAACTAACTCTCTCAACCTCACACCTCAGTTTGCTCCTCTGAAAACTGGGAAGTCGGAATGCCTATTTGCAAGGGGCTGTCCTAGAGTGGACTCATGGTGCTGACATTGTTTCCCAAGCACTTACCCTGGGCCAGGCAGGGGTCTAAGCGCTTCAGGCACATGAAGGAACTCATGTAGTCCTCCCAACAGTCCCCTATGAGGGGAGAACCCTGCTATTATGTTCATTTTAGAGATGTGGGTGACAGCTTGAGCCACAGAGAGGTGAGGTAGGTAACTGGCCCTGGGTCACACAGCAGCAAAACCCGCCTGAATCTGGAACGCAGCCAGACGAACTCCGGAGCTGGAAGGACGTTGTATCGCTCATGGTCCCCAAAGGGTAGGGCGTGCAGACCCGTGGGGAAATAAATAATGCTTTCATATCAAGGCCAGGGACCTACACCCTTGACCCTGTTTGTTTGCTTTTTTTTTTCCATTCCAGGTAAGAACAACGAGTTAGAAATTGTTTTTGAAAGCCACCGCTCCTCCTGGCTAGTTCTGAGAACTCGGGGTGACTGGGGGAGGGCTGGGGTGGGGTGGAGAGGGTGTGGGGAGCAGTTCATCCACTTCTCCGAGCCTCGGTGTTCCCTGAAATTGAAGGCTCGAATCTCCCTTGTGTGCCTGATGCAATGAGGTCATGCTCGGAAAGAGCCAGTGGCGGGGCCAACTCCGCACAGAGGAGGTGTTGTGTGGGGCGAACTCGG
>NW_011477585.1:7942-10754 GCF_000754665.1 Bison bison bison | reverse complement strand
CCACCCCCCAAAAAAAGTTGGCCTCTAGGATTTAAGGACTAAGAAGCCGCGGCGGAAAAGCGGAGGCCCCTCCAGGCTGAGTGTGGGGGCGGGAAGTGGCCGGGACTGGATGTGCGGGTGGAAGGACCGCGGAGGGGGTGGGGGATTGGATGGACGGGGCGGCCCCCCAGCCCGGCCCCTCCCCTGCCAGCCTGGAATTTCCTGCAAGTGGGGAAGTCTGGCTGTTTGGAAAGAGTAATTTCTTCCAGATTGCAGCGGTTGGGGGAGCGAGTGTGGGGCCTGGAAGAGAGAGAGAAGCCGACAAGGTCAGGCAGTGAGACCGGCGGTAGGAGCGGGTGGAGGTGGCCGCAGAGGGCGGCTCCCTGCCTGCGTTGGGGAGTTGAAGGTCCGGGCCTGGGCGTCACCTCGCTGGGGCTCCGCGCCGAGCGGTACGAGAAGACTCAGGGTTGGGGGTGGGGGGTGGATGGCGGGAGGACGATCCCCAAGAGGGTGAGTGCGGGAAAAGCCCCACCCCGGGGAGGAGGCCGGCTAGGTTGTGAGCTGGGATGGAGGGGCTGGAGAGGAGGGAAAGAAATAGGAGGCGCTCAGTCGTGTCCGACTCTCATGGACTGGGGCCCACCCGGCTCCTCTGTCCTTGGAGATTCTCCATGCCAGGCAAGCATACTGGAGAGGGATCTTCCCCACCCAGGGCTCGAACTCAGATCTCCTACTTTGCAGACAGACGCTTTACCGTCTGAGCCATCTTTGCGGCCAAGAGCAGGGAGGGTCCTGGATAAGGAGGAGGTGTGGCTTGACTTGAATCTTCCGAAGCGGGAGAAGTACGTGTTTACAGGGTTGAGGACCAGAGGGAGCGGGCCCGGCCGCCAGGTGGAGCCCAGGGCCCTGAGGCCCCGGGTGGAGCCTGGTTTGCCTGGAGAGATCGGGGTTGGAAGCCACGGGGAGCTTCTGATTTGTCCTGGTCGGGTATTAAGCGGGAAAAACAGGGTCAGAACTTGAAGGGGCAGAGAGTCCACTTCACAGTCCAGAAGGGAGATGGGCTGAAACAGGCTGGGACGGTGGCTCAGATGGTAAAGAATCCGCTAGCGATGCAGGAGACCCGGGTTCCATCCCCGAGCTGGGAAGATCCCCTGGAGGAGGGCACGGCAACCCACTCCAGTAGTCTTGCCTGGAGAATCCCACGGAGAGAGGAGCTTGGCGGGCTACGGTCCATGGAGTCGCAAAGAGGCGGACACGACTGAGCGACTAATACTTTTTTCTTTCACGTTCAAGGCAAAGTTTAAGGTGGGGGTGGGAGAGCGGTCACCCAAGATAAATGCTTAAATAACAACAGCATTTTAGTTATTTTCTGTTGATGTTTGGATTCACATTACAGTGCATCATTATAAAGGGATTTAGTATATTCTCAATGTCGTACAATCACCACCTCTGATTCCAAAACACTCATCACCTCAAGCAAACAAAAGACAAACTCCCCCACCTGGTCTGGTCTGCACCTGCTCTGCTGCCGGCAGGCTGCCTGCGTCCTTCTGCGGCATTCACCCTGTCTCTCCACCTGAGTCCCTCTTAGGCTTCAAACTCCCTGACTTGCAAGCCTGCTCCACTGTCCTGCCTCTGGCCAGAGAAGATCCTCTGCTTTTAGGGCTCACGTGATTATGTGAGGTCCACCTGGATAACAGCCATGGTAATGGCTAGATCTAATGTGTTACTCTGTAATCAGTACAAGTTACATGCTGCTGAGGTGTCTGTGCCTTCCCAGTGGCTCAGTGGTTATGAACCCGCCTGCAGGGGACATGGGTTCAATCCCTGATCCCAGAAGATCCCACATGCTGCAGAGCGACTAAGCCCTGGAGCCACAACCACTGAGCCTGCGTTCTAGAGGCTGTGAACCATAGGCACTGCGCCCTCTCACATGGCAACCGCTGGAGACCATGGGCCAGAGCCTGCGCTCTGCAAAAGCACCCACTGCAACGGGAGGCCCTTGCACCTGAATCAGACAGTAGCCCCACTCACAGAAACTAGAGAAAGTCCACATGCTGCAACAAAGGCCTAATGTAGCTAAAAAACCCCCAAGAATCCAGCTGCAGTGCAGGAGACACAGGAGACCCTGGTTCAGTCCCTGGGTTGGGAAGATCCCCTGGAGGATGAAATTGCAACCCACTCCAGTATTCTTACTTGGGAAATCGAATGGACAGAGGAGCCTGGCGGGCTACAGTCCATGGGGTTGCAAAGAGTCAGACACGACTGAAGCGACTTAGCACACACGCAACCTAGTCATAGGTTCCAGGGATTTGTGCCTGGACATCTTTAGACGTGCATTCTGTCTACGCCAAGGACCTGCAGAGGGCAGGTCCCGGGGGACGCTGGGGCGACCGCCAAGCTGGAGAGCCTGGGAGGAGGAGCAGGAGAACAAGAGACCCCGGAGACCCTGATCCAGAGCAGAGCGAAGGGCAGTCAGCCCCACCAGAGCAGAGGGGAGCGCCTGTACGGTCCCTGGGGGTGCCGTGCCCACCAGGGCCCTGTACTTGTTTAATGGTTTGCTCTATCTTGAACTATTAATCCTTTTGAACAAAGGACCCCGCATCTTCCTTTGCCACGCACCCTGAAAACTATGTAGCTGGTTCTGATTGAAGTGGGAAGAACAGAGGCCGGAGATGAAGTGGCTGCAAAGGGTGACACTGAGAGATAAAAAGGGGAGGCACTTGGGCCAAGGCCCAGCAGCCACAGAGAAGGAACCATGAGGAGTCTGTGTCCACACATGTCCCCTAGCTGCAGGCTCAGAAGCAGACCAAGGCTGAGTTTAAAAAAAAAAAAA
>NW_011477585.1:6057-6941 GCF_000754665.1 Bison bison bison | reverse complement strand
AAACAACAGCAATGCACCATTCCACTGGGTTGAGCTCTTACGCGTAGCCCTGTGGTCCGACAGGGAGCTACCAACATCTGGGGCTGGGTCACTGCTTGTGGTGGGGGCGGCCTGTGCACTGGGGGATGCTTGGCAGGGTCCCAGGGCTCCACCCGCCGATGCCGGTAGCTCTCCCTCCCTGTGATTTAGACTCATCACTGTTTCCAAACGGCCCCCAGGAGGGGGATAAAGGCCCGGCTTAAGAACAGCCGATCAACGTGGTGCTCTAAGTAAACACATTTTAAACACACAAAGGCGGGGCCTCCCTGGTGGTCCAGGGGCTGACTCCGTGCTGCCACTGCAGGGGGGCCCAGGTTCAATTCCTGGTCAGGGAACTAGATCACACGTGCTACAACCAAGACCCTGTGCGGCCAAAGACGCAGCTGCTAAACACATGCAAAGGGACTCGCTGCGTGACTTTGGGCCGCCACTTCTTTCCCACTTGGCAGTCTCTTTTGGAACTCATTCATGCAGATTTTAAAAAGGGGCTATGAACTTATTTCAGCATCTTGAAGAAAGTACATAACAACAAGAATAGCAGCTAATGCTCATGGAAGGGTCGGAATCGTTTAGGAGCAGTTCTAAGCTCTCTTCTTAGGTAATCTTAATCTTTGGAATAACTCTGTGGGTGAGAGGAGGGTGGTATTACTATTCCCAATGGGTTTTCCACTTTGTTTTGCCTTAGGAAACTTAGTTCATGCAGCTGTAAAGCTGTGTGGGTGGGATTTGAACTCAGGCAGGCCGACCCTGAGGAGAGATGGAAAATACAGGAGAGGAAGGTTGTATGATGGACAGGACCTCGGAGCCGGTGGGGCGGGGGTGGGGGTGTGCACACTGCCCAAGCC
>NW_011477585.1:5364-5729 GCF_000754665.1 Bison bison bison | reverse complement strand
ATCAATAAACTCAGAGATGCAGAAGACACCACCCTTATGGCAGAAAGTGAAGAGGAACTAAAGAGCCTCTTGATGAAAGTGAAAGAGGAGAGTGAAAAACTTGGCTTAAAACTCATCATTCAGAAAACTAAAATCATGGCATCCAGTCCCATCACTTCATGGCAAATAGATCGGGAAATGGTGGAAACAGTGGCTGACTTTATTTTGGGGGGCTCCAAAATCACTGCAGATGGTGATTGCAGCCATGAAATTAAAAGACGCTTGCTTCTTGGAAGAAAAGCTATGACCAACCTAGACAGCATATTAAAAAGCAGAGACATTACTTTGTCAACAAAGGTCCATCTGTCAAGGCTATGGTTTTTCCA
>NW_011477585.1:4181-5264 GCF_000754665.1 Bison bison bison | reverse complement strand
AGGAGGAGAAGGGGACGACAGAGGATGAGGTGGTTGGATGGCATCACTGACTCAATGGACATGAGTTTGGGTGGACTCTGGGAGTTGGTGATGGACAGGGAGGCCTGGCGTGCTGCAGCAGTTCATGGGGCCGCAAAGAGTCAGACACGACTGAGCAACTGAACTGAACTGAACTGAACCTTCTGGAATGATGGGCATGTCTGGTACAATAACCACATGTGGCTGTCGGCACTTGAACTGTAGCTAGTGGGGCCAGAACTAAAATTTTAATGGTATTTCATATTGATTCTACAAGTAAATCACCACTTGGCCAGTGGTCCAGGTGTCGGGTAGCCCCATCTAGGGCACCTGAGGAGGGTTTAGCTCCCCAGCAGGGGCTCTGCTTGGAAAGCAGGAGGAAGGGCGGAGGGGAGGCTGCAGCCTGGACTAGTAGGCGGGGGTGCTTGTGGGGCTCTGTCCTGCTGGCCCTGGCCTGGGTGATGAGGTTCAGCTGTGCTGGGAAGGGAAGGGAAGCTGGTTCAGATCCGAAAGTGTCAGTTGCCTAGTCATGTTTGACTGTTTGCGACCCCCAAGGACTGTGGCGCACCAGGCTCCTCTGTCTGTGGGATTCTCCAGGCAGGAACACTGGAGGGGGCAGTCATTCCCTTCTCCAGGGGATCTTCCCTACCCAGGGGTCGAACTGCAGGACATCTACGGAACACCTTGCTGTGTGCAGGCTCTGTCCCAAGCCCTGCTCCCATGCTCTCTCATTTAGGCCTTGAACCAACCTATGAGGCAGGTGCATTAGGTCCACTGAACGGACGAGGAAACTGAGTCAGCGTGGCAGGGCCCCTCCCAAGGCTGGCAGTGCGCTGACCTACACCGGAAGTGTGGAATTTCCCCTGTTGCTCAGGGATGCGAGCAGAGGATGCTGCTGATGGGGGAGTGACCCAGGTTTCGCGTTTTGCCATCAGGAAGTATTTCCAAGAACCAAAAGGACTTTGAAGGAGCCTCCTTCTAGAGGCAGAGAGGGAAGGGAGGGAGCCAGGGAGGGTAGGGACAGACCGGGTGAGACTGAGAGCAAGGGAGGGAGGGAGAGACAGA
>NW_011477585.1:0-948 GCF_000754665.1 Bison bison bison | reverse complement strand
CCAGAGAAGATCACCATGAAGAGTCTGGGCAGTGATGCGGGGCACAGCTCTGGGAGGTACAGAGGGTGTGACCCCAGCACGATGGAGCAGGGGGCTCCGCCTTGTCTGGCCCCAGCCCCCTTTTCTCAGGAATCTCGGGGTGTTGTCCGGGGTTGAGTGAAGGCCGTGCATGGCCCATGGTTGGATGCTCAGGATGGAGAGCCGCCAGGCTGAGTGGAACAGACCCTGGGCAGCCCCCACACAGCAACAGTCCTTCTCCTGTCCCCCCACCATCACAGGAGCCCCTGGAGGCGTCAGCTCCCCCACCACTCAGTGCTGCTCCTCGGCTGGTAAGTAGCTGATCCCCACCTGGAGGGGTGTCTGGGAGGCGGCCTGTGCTGGGATGGGGGCACAGCCCTCTCCCGGGCTTGGCTCAGGCACTGTGAGAGTGCAGCACGGGGCTAGCAGGCACAGGGCACCGGGGTGTCTCTGACACTCATAAGGACCCTGGGAACAGCACCCACCTGGCTAGATGACCCTGCACCAGACGCCTGATGACAGTAATGCCAGGACCGCCCATCGTGGGCGGCACTTCCCAGACCTTCTCAGAGCCTCCGTCCCTTTTCCTATGCAGAAAGGAGGTCACAGGTTCTTGTCCAAAAGGGCAAGGATTGGAAGGGAGGAACCAGCCCAGGGCAGCCAGACTGGACCCCAGACTCGGGGGTTTGGCCGAAGCTCTGCACCGCCCCCTTGAGGTCAGGGTCACTGCGGGCCGGGCTCCACGCTGAGAGAGGGACAGGGCCACTGGCACACTAGGAGAGGGAAGGGACCGCTGATGGTTATGCCTGGGCAGCCTAGAAGGGAAGTCACTCTTGCAAAAGCCTAAAACGGACGTTGAGAGGGTTTCCCTGTGGAATCATTCCTTTCTGGAAAGTCATCGAGTCAATTCTGCTGCAGGCAAGAACTAGA
>NW_011477584.1:8892-17876 GCF_000754665.1 Bison bison bison | reverse complement strand
TCTCTCTCCTCTCTGTCTCTCTGTCTCTCTCATCTCTCACTCCTCTCTGTCTCTTTGTTTCTCCTCTTCGTCTCTCTGTCTCTGTCTCTCTCATCTCTGTCTGTCTCTCCTCTCTGTCTCTCTCTCCTCTCTGTCTCTCTCATCTCTGTCTGTCTCTCCTCTCTGTCTCTCTCTCTGTCTCTCTCATCTCTGTCTCTCTCTGCCTTTCTGTCTCTCTCTGTCTCTCTCATCTGTCTGTCTCTTGTCTCTCTGTCTCCCTCTCTTCTTTGTCTCTTTCTTCTCTCTGCATCTCTGTCTGTCTCCTCTCTATCTCTCTCATCTGTCTGTCTCTCTCTCTGCATCTATCTCTGTCTCCTCTCTCTTATCTCTCTGTCTCTCCCTCTCCTCTCTGTCTCTCATCTCTCTGTCTCTCTCATCTCTGTCTCTCTCTGCCTTTCTGTCTGTCTCTCTCTGTCTCTCTCATCTGCCTCTTATCTCTCTGTCTCCCTCTCTTCTTTGTCTCTTTCTTCTCTCTGCATCTCTGTGTCTGTCTCCTCTCTATCTCTCTCATCTGTCTGTCTTTCTCTCTCTGCATCTGTCTCTGTCTCCTCTCTCTTATCTCTCTGTCTCTCCCTCTCCTCTCTGTCTCTCATCTCTCTGTCTCTCTCATCTCTATCTCTTGTCTCTCTGTCTCCCTCTCTTCTTTGTCTCTTTCTTCTCTCTGCATCTCTGTGCCTGTCTCCTCTCTGTCTATCTCTCTCGTCTCTGTCTCTCTCGTCTGTCTCTCTCTCTCTGCATCTCTGTGTCTGTCTCCTCTCTCTTGTCCCTCTGTCTCTTTCCTCCCCGTCTCTCTCTCTCACCACTCACTCCCTACCCAAACCACAGAAAAGTGAAAGTGAAGTCGCTCAGTCGTGTCCGACTCCTTGCGACCCCACGGACTATAGCCCACCAGGCTCCTCTGTCCATGGAATTCTCCAGGCAACGATACTGGAGTGGGTTGCCATTTCCTTCTCCAAAAGATCTTCCAGACCCAGGAACTGAACCCATGTCTCCCGCATGGTAGTCAGACGCTTTACCATCTGAGCCACCAGGGAAGACCAAACCACAGAGGTGACTGCCAAACACATCGTGACACTTCAGATTCCACACTTCTGATTGACGATGCCTTATCTACCATATGGCATAATTTAATGAGCTAAAATTGACCTTTATCTAGTTATTAGTTATAGGTGTATTATTAGCAGAAAATACTCTGTTAGAGTCTTAACCCAGGAAAAAATGATGGTAGGGACCACACTATAAAGTTAGTGTAGGGCTTCCCTGGCGGTCCAGTGCTCAAGAGTCTGTGCTTCCACGGCCCCCAATGCAGGTTTGACAACTAAGATCCCATAAACCACGAGATGCCACCAAAAAAAAAAAAAAATCCAGTTAATGCACATTGTGGGGAGGGGATCCATAATCAGGAATTATAATGCAAAGCAGTCCCCAGACCCAGAGTGTAGGGGAAAAAAAGAGGTGGGTTTCTGCAGTGTGGCAGCCTGGGTCACTTTCTACTGCTACCTTCTCCCAAGATCTGTAACCTAAGCATGGGGTTCTTGCTAAATCACATTTAACTCTTTGTGACCCCATGGACTGCAGCACGCCAGGCTTCCCTGTCCATCACCATCTCCTAGAGCTTGCTCAAACTCATGTCCATCGAGTCGGTGATGCCATCCAACCATCTCATCCTCTGTCGTCCCCTTCTCCTCCTGCCCTCAATCCTTCCCAGCATCAGGGTCTTTTCCAATGAGTCAGTTCTTCACATCAGGTGGCCAAAGGATTGGAGTTTCAGCTTCAACATCAGTCCTTCCAAAGAACACCCAGGACTGATCTCCTTAAGAATAAACTGGTTGGATCTCCTTGCAGTCCAAGGGACTCTCAAGAGTCTTCTCCAACACCACAGTTCCAAAGCATCAATTCTTCTGTGCTCAGCTTTCTTTATGGTCCAGCTGTGACATCCATACATGACCACAGGGAAAACCATAGCCTTGACCAGACGGACCTTTGTCAGCAAAGGCATGCTTTGGACTAGAGTGGGTTTATGCTGTGTGTGATACACAGGAACATATACCCTGGGTATCGATGCTTAAATTTCATTTCTCAACTGTCATTGGAAAGACACCTTCCTTAGGAGGGTTTCAAAGACCACTCTCGACAATGCAAAACACAAAACGGCTTGTTAGGAATCTGACTTGAATTGCAGCTGATTTCTGTATTAATTTGGGTGCTTGCTCAGTTGCTCGGTTGTGTCCGACTCTTTGCAACCCCTTGGACTGTAGCCCACCAGGCTCCTCTGTCCATGGGATTTTTCAGGCAAGAATATTGGAGTGGGGTTGCCATTCTCGTCTCCAGGGGATCCTCCCGACCCATCTCCCATTAGATGGGTTACTTTTTAAGCCTTTTAATCTGTATTGGTGTTTACATAAGATGAAATGTAAGCATATGAAAAGATAGCATGTGCTGTCATTGGCCGAGATTCTGTTTTGTTTCCTTCAATGAGATTTGATCTGTTTCTTCACAGAGCCTTTCTTTATTAAATGCACTGCAAATATTTTATGTACTTACTGGATTTTGAATAGAATCTGTCCATATTTCTTTCTAGGCTTTTATTGCTAGTATAGGACAAAAGCTAAAAAAAATTTTTATTTATTTCTTCTTCTGCATTGTAAGCAAATTGCCTTTTTCCTCTTAATAAGATTTTAATACACCCTCTTAGGTACACATTCATGCTATGAGCTAAAGAGTCACATTTTGTTTGTTCTTTTCCAATACTGATAACACATTTTCATTTACTCCCCTCATTGCATTTTCAAGAAATCTTTTTAAAAAATCGTTTGGCATAATGGAAAGAGAAGGTACATCTGTCTGGTTTTTAAATCTGATCCTGGTATTGATTTTAGAAGATGCTTTTTTTAATGTGAGTTTATTTTTTGTTTGTTTTGTATTATCTTCTTGTTACCTTTTTGCTTTGAGCTGCCTAACTAATTTCGAGTGAATTTCCCATGTCTCTTGATATAATCCCGTGGCTTTCTGCTTGCATGGCTTGAATGAATAGATTATACTGATATTGATAGATTTTCAAACACAGAAAGGCCTCATCATTCATCCCCGTAACCCTGTGTAGGGAAAGGTTATCATTTGTTGTATTTTTCATTTTTTATTTTATGGGTCTATAGCTGAGTTACAATGTTGTGTTAGTTTCAGCTGTACAGCAGGGAGATTCAGTTATACATATATTCATTCCCTTTTAGATTCTCTCATCAGAAGTTATCCAAGAATATTGGGTAGAGTGACCTGTGTCATACAGTAAGCCCTCGTGTGTAGCTGTTTTGTTCAGAGTGGTGTGTTTGTGTTAATCCCAAACTCCGAATTTATCTATTTCCCCTTTGGTAGGTATAACTTTGTTTTCAATATCGGTAAGTCTGTTTCTGCACTGTAAATAAGTTCACTTATTTCTTTTTTAAAAGTAAAAATGTCTTCTTTTTTTTGAAGGAATAATTAGAGTCCACATATGAATAGAAACTTAGTATGATAATGTAAATATCTAAGTGGATAATCTAAGTATCTAATCTAAGTGGCCAATCTGAATATCTAAATATACTAAGATACTATATACAATCTAAATATAATTTATATACAATCTAAATACAATCTATATACAATCTGAATATACTAAGATACTAAGTGGTATGTTAGTATCTTTCAGTCCACGTGTTGCTGCAAAGGGCATTATTTCATTCCTTTCATGGCCGAGTAATGTTCCATTGTGTATGCATATCTCCTGTTTATCCATTCCTCTGCTGATGGACGTTGAGGTTGCTTCTCTGGCTATTGTAAATACTGCTGCTATGAAGTGTGGGGCACAGGCATCCTTTTCTGTTATGTTATTTTTTTTTTAGAAAAGCTATCATTTTTGAACGTGGTAACAGATTTTAAAGACACTGATGTTCTCCAACTGTGTCGGGATAGCAATGTTCTGTTCCCAAGTGTCTTCACACTTCTCCAGGCTGAGCACAAGGAAGAATCTACCCACGTGTCCGTCTTCCGCCTCTTAGCTTCTTAAGCTTCAGGGACACGAGAATGTGAGTTCACAGCTGCAAGGAACTGTCTTGGAGCACACTCTGGGAGATGGTAAAGAACAGGGAAGCCTGGGGAACTGCAGTCCATGCCGTTGCAAAGAGTTGGACATGACTTAGTGACTAAACAACAACCAAAATGCATTAACGCCAGGGGGCCCCCGATTTTGGAAGGAAGAGTCTTCTTGTGCTAAGCTTCGAAAAGTGTGAAGACACTTGGGAATAGAAAACATGCCTCTGAGTCTTCATGTCTGATGGCCTGGTATCTATTTAGGAACAGAGCAAATTGATACTCTTTATTGGAGAAGCAGTGTTATTTCTAACAAATAAACATAACAGACATATAGATATCATTTGGTTCCACACACTTATACTTCTGAAAGCCTTCACTAATTTGACACAGAAACTGGGTCAAAAATACACCCACCCCAAAAAAATGTCATGTGATAACTTGGAAAACTTTCTTTTTGACCACAAAGGCACATACCATGTGGAATCTTAGTTCCCTGACCAGGAATCGACCCCATGCACTCTACAGTGGAAGGACTTAGTCTTAGTCAGTAGACCACCAGGAAAGTACCCTGGAAAACATTTTTATAAGACAGATGAGAAAGCTACAAATTCAACTTCACGGTGTAATTTATTTTTCTATATTATACCTCCTTCATAAAAATTGCTTACATTAATACAATTATAACTAATTGTTAGAATAAATCTTAAATTTCTAGGCATAAATTTTCATTTAGAGAAGTGACATTTGCCAATATGTGAGTCTTTTGTTCTGTGCATATAAAAACCTGTGCTTGTTTATTTTTCTGCTCTTAAAAAAATAGAAGCCGTACTGCATTTAAACTGGAACAAAAGGACCGTTTCTGAGCGCACATACTGTTTGGAGATACCGAGGAAACATTTCATGCAAAGATGGGCACAATAAAGGACAGAAACAGCCCATACTGTAGACGGCAACAATAATCTGAAATTTAGTTTGTCTCCCAATTAAATTCTACCTAGACTCATTAGTGGTCCAAATTGAATTTTATTGTCCTGTGTAATTGCTAATGATAGTTAATCAGCAATAAAGATGCAAGTATTTCTGGTTTTGGTTTGAAGGCTTTTTTTTTTTTTTTTATCCTCTCACATTATCCACTAATGAGAACATTTTAGAGAACTGGATCTAGCAGTTTCTTCTAAAAACATTAAGTACAAACTCAGTCAGGCAGTGTTTCCTACAGGATTTATGCCACTTCTGGATGATACAAAACTGGGATCTCAAAAAGCTACCTGTGTGAGGGAATCTGTTTCCTTGTATTTCATGCTGCCGTCCAGAACCTATAAAAACCATTGTTGACTGTTTAAAAAAAAAAAAATCACCCCTCTTTTCTTGTCTGAACTGCTGAATCATACTGAGATGTTAAATCAGGAAAACCAGTAGTTGGAGTAAACACAGTCCTGTGCTCTATCTTCACCACTTAGGGCAGGAAGAAGGAAAAGGAATGAAAAAAAACAAGAATGAAACCCATTCTGAATACAAAGAACAAAAAGAGTAAGTCACAGTAACTTCAGTTCAGTCGCTCAGTCGTGTCCGACTCTTTGCGACCCCATGGATCGCAGCACGCCAGGCCTCCCTGTCCATCAGCAACTCCCGGAGTTCACTCAGACTCACTTGAACTCAACTGAATCTCTTGCAAAAAAACTAGTGGCTATAGCAAAACAGATACAGACTCACAGACGTTGAGAACAGATTGTTGCTTACCAGTGGGGGACGAGTCCGTGATGAGCAGATAGATCCTACTGCATAAAAAATAAGGACCTCCTGCACAGCAAAAAAGAACTATACTCAACATACTGTAATAAACTATAATGGAAAATAATCAGAGAAAGAACATATATATATAAACCGAAACACTGTGCTGTTCACCTGAAATATTGTAAACAACTCTACTTCAAAAATTTTTTTTTTTTTTCAAAGCAGATCTATTGTGTCAGTAAACCTTAAAAGCTCAATTCCAGAATCTGCTATGAACATAGCAGACATCTGTTTAAATCGGGCCTGATGGCTCCTCCATCCCTACTGTTGGATGAGTAAGACACACAGCAAGATGCTTTCATTGCACCCACTGAGCTGTAACCATCACACAGCATCCTATAAAATTATGAAAACCTGGTGGGCTGCAGTCCTTGGGGTCTCTAAGAGTCGGACACGACTGAGCGACTTCCCTTTCCCTTTTCACTTTCATGCATTGGAGAAGGAAATGGCAACCCACTCCAGTGTTCTTGCCTGGAGAATCCCAGGGATGGGGGAGCCTGATGGTGCCGTCTATGGGGTCGCACAGAGTCGGACACGACTGAAGCGACTTAGCAGCAGCAGCAGCAGCAGCAGCAGAGACTCACTGGGCTTGATTTGAGCAAACTCTGGGATGATAGTGAGAGACAGGGAAGCCTGGCGCGCTGCAGCCCATAGGGTCGCCAAGAGTCGGAGACGACCTAGCGACTGAGCAAGAAAGCAAGTTCTTTTTTGCAAATACAGCGACAGAAAGGCCTGTTAGGTGTTCTGGATATAGTATGTCTTATTACTTAGCATCAGTGGTAGAGAATTGAAAGTCACAAGGAGCAGCAGGCCCTGTGTTCCTTCCTAAGCAAGGACCTCTGTTTTCTCGTGTAAAGAGTCACGTTAGGACCCATTGGAGGCTAGGGAACAGGGCTTAATAAGCAGGCATGTGTAGGAGACAACGTTAACGCGTAACTTTATGAAGCTCTTCACTGCGGTATTGAAAACATTAGGCTCAGGATCACTTAATCGTATCAGCTCATTAAGCATTGAAAACATTAGGCTCAGGATCACTTAATCATATCAGCTCATTAAGCAAAATATATTCCGGGTTTTGCATGCAAATCTACACATGAAACTAGGAGAGAGTGTCTTGTGCCGACAACCTGAGATTTGAGAAGGAGACAGGTAGGGTTTTGGTTAATTTTTTTGGATCCGACCTTTTCCAAGCAACTGAGCATCTATGTCTGCTGAGCGTAGGCTGTGTCCATGACAAAGACTTAACAGGGTTTATTGTCTTTGAAATGTTGGCTTTGAAAGGAATGCGTCCTTGCAGCCCATTTGGGGCAGAAAATGAGATGATCTCATAGATGGTAATAGCAGTCCTTGGGGCTTCCCTGGTGGCTCAGATGGTCAAGAATCTGCCTGCAATGCAGGAGACTCAGATCCGATCCTTGGGGGGTTGTGAAGATGCCCTGGAGAAGGAAATGGCAACCCACTCCGGTATTCCTGCCTGGAGAATCTTATGGACAGAGGAGCCTGGTGGGCTACAGTCCATGGGGTCACAAAGAGTTGGACACAACTGAAGTGACTAGACAAAAGCGAAATATACATATTCTTTGTTTTATATCCTATACCATTATAGGTTATTGAATGTAATTCCAGTGCTTATGCAGGGTCCTTGTTGGTTACCTTGTAGCTGTCTGTATGTCTCAATCCGAAACTCCTAATCTGTCCCAAGCACCCCTCTTTGGTAACCATACGTTTATTTTCTATGTCTCTGAGTCTGCTTCTGTTTTGTAAATAAAAGTTGATTTGTATATATTTTTTCAGTTTCCACATATAAATGATATCATATGACATTGGTCTGTCTTTCAAATGTATGTAGTTGATGGGAAGAGCATTGTTTTGGTATAACTTTCTTGTGTGTGTGTGTGTTGTGTGTGTGTGTTGTTTGTTGTGTGTGTGTTATGTGTGTTTGTGTGTTTGTGTGTTGTGTGTGTTTGTGTGTTGTGTGTGTGTTGTGTGTGTTGTGTGTTTGTTGTGTGTGTTTGTTGTGTGCATTTGTGTTGTGTGTGTTGTGTGTTGTGTACATTTGTGTTGTGTGTGTTGTGTGTTGTGTTGTGTGTGTTTGTGTGTTGTGTGTGTGTGTTTGTGTGTTGTGTGTGTTGTGTGTGTTGTTTGTGTTTCTGTGTTGTGTTTGTGTGGTGTGTGTTTGTGTGTTGTGTGTGTGTGTTGTGTGTGTGTTGTGTGTGTTTGTGTGTTGTGTGTGTTTGTGTGTTGTGTGTGGTTGTGTGTTTGTGTGGTGTGTGTTGTGTGTGGTGTGTGTGTTTGTGTGTTGTGTGTGTTGTGTGTGTTGTTTGTGTTTCTGTGTTGTTTGTGTTTCTGTGTTGTGTGTGTTGTGTGTGTTTGTCTGTTGTGTGTGTTTGTGTGTTGTGTGTGGTTGTGTGTTTGTGTTGTGTGTGTTTGTGTGTTGTGTGTGTTTGTGTGTTGTGTGTGTTTGTGTGGTGTGTGGTGTGTGTTGTGTGTGTGTTGTGTGTGTGTTTGTGTGTTGTGTGTGTGTGTTTGTGTGTTGTGTGTGTTTGTGCGTTTGTGTGGTGTGTGTGTTTGTGTGGTGTGTGTTGTGTGTGTGTTGTGTGTTGTGTGTGTTGTGTGTGTTGTTTGTGTTTCTGTGTTGTGTGTTTGTGTGGTGTGTGTGTTTGTGTGTTGTGTGTGGTTGTGTGTTGTGTGTGGTTGTGTGTTTGTGTGGTGTGTGTTTGTGTGTTGTGTGTGGTTGTGTGTTTGTGTGGTGTGTGTTTGTGTGTTGTGTGTGTTGTTTGTGTTTGTGTGTTGTGTGTGTTTGTGTGGTGTGTGTGTGTGTGTTGTGTGTGTGTGTGTGTGTGTGTGTGTTTGTGTGTGTGTGTGTTTGTGTGGTGTGTGGTGTGTGTTGTGTGTGTGTTGTGTGTGTGTTGTGTGTGTGTTTGTGTGTTGTGTGTGTGTGCATGTACCCACTCAGCAGCTCAGTTTTATACCGGAAGAAAACACAAGGGTCAGTATTAGCTCTCAGTCGTGTCCAATTCTTTGTGGACTGTACTCACCAGGCTCCTCTGTCCACGGGATTCTCCAGGCACAGTTACTGCAGT
>NW_011477584.1:3398-8782 GCF_000754665.1 Bison bison bison | reverse complement strand
CTGTGTTGTGTGTGTTTGACAGGTGTGTGTTTGTGTGTTGTGTGTGTGTGTTGTGTGTGTTTGTGTGTTGTGTGTGTTTGTGTGTTGTGTGTGTTTTGTGTGTGTGTTTGTGTGTTGTGTGTGTGTGTTTGTGTGTTGTGTGTGTGTTGTGTGTGTTGTTTGTGTTTCTGTGTTGTTTGTGTTTCTGTGTTGTGTGTGTTGTGTGTGTTTGTGTGGTGTGTGTGTTTGTGTGTTGTGTGTGTTGTGTGTGTTTGTGTGTTGTGTGTGTTTGTGTGTTGTGTGTGTTGTGTGTGTTTGTGTGTTGTGTGTGTTGTTTGTGTTTCTGTGTTGTGTGTGTTTGTGTGGTGTGTGTTTGTGTGTTGTGTGTGTGTGTTGTGTGTGTTTGTGTGTTGTGTGTGTGTGCATGTACCCACTCAGCAGCTCAGTTTTATATCGGAAGAAAACACAAGTGTCAGTATTAGTCTCTCAGTCGTGTCCAATTCTTTGTGGACTGTACTCCACCAGGCTCCTCTGTCCACGGGATTCTCCAGGCACAGTTACTGCAGTGGTTGCCCATTCCTATCTCCAAGGGATCTTCCAAGCTCAGGGATCAAACCTGGATTCCTTGCACTGCAGGCAGATTCTTTACCACTGAGCCCATAGCAATCATACATACCAAGAATCCGAAACGTGTACGCAAGGTGAAGGAAGGAAATCTACATAGATTCAACCATGCTTGTCGTTACGGAAAAGTGAAGCATGAAAACCCGCTTCTTTGTCGTCTAACCACTGGACTGCACTCTTGTTTTTTCAGGAAAATATTTATTTGGCTGAGCTGGGTCTTATTTGGGGCATATGGGGTCATGGTTCTCTGACGCGGGATCGAACCCGGGGCCCCTTTCCCCTGAGAGCACACAGTCTTAGCCATTAGTCCACTGGGGCGGACTGTGTGCCCTGCCTTGGATAAGTGGCACCATTTGAAAGATTTCACTGCCTCTGTGATTCTTTACCAGCTGAACTACCAATGAAGCCCTCGCTGCCTCTAGTTCAGGTTTAATTCATTCTAAAACACTGTTTTGTTTTGTTTTTTAATCTGATTTTAAGAATTTTGTTTAATTAAAGGATAATTGCTTTATAGATTCTGTGGCTTTATAGATTCTGTGGTTTTCTGCCAAATATCAACATGAATCAGCCGTAGACCTCCCTTCTGTCTTGAGCCTCCCTCCCATCTCCCTCCCCACCCGTCCCCTCTAGGTTCTTACTGAGCCCCTAAGACAGCGTGCTAACTCCAGTCCTGCCCTTACAAACAGCAGTTTGCCTAGGGAAAAGCTGGAATATGACCGAGGTTCATTGTCTGCCTGCCGGTGGCTGTTTGTTTTCCGGGGGCTCACGCAACGCCCTCTTAACGTCCGTAGCTTCGCGTTGATCACAAGGTTCCGTCCACTTATCGACTCTGCCAGGAAGTTGGTGTCCATCCGCGACTGTGCACCACTGGCCACGCACTCCTGCAAAGGTAAGCCCGGTCCATTGAACCCCAGGACTCCTGAATCTGGTTTTCTTTACCTTCAATGCTCGTCTTTTTATGAAACTCAGACTGCTCATTTGAGGACCCAAGAGTAGGAAGATCCAGCTACAGTTAGCTTTCCTGTCTATGTATTCACCCTGTCTGTCTTTCAAAATCCCCCAGACCTTTGCACCTCTTTATATGCTCACAGATATATGGTATTTATAAGCGTGTTTTGCACATCTTGTTTTTGCTTTAGTGCTAAAGCAGGATTTGTGGGCTTTAACAGTGGTGGTATTTGATGCTGGATAATCCTATGCTCTGTTGGGGGGTTGCACATGATTGGGTATATTTAGCAGCATCTCTGACCTCTTTCCCCGCTGACACCAGGAGCATCCTCAGTTGGGATAACCTAAACTGCACCCCTATGTTGCTAAATGTACTCCATGCTCTGGGACCAAAGTTGCACCTGTTAAGAATCTCTGCTCTAGACAGTTAATGGTACACCACTCATCTCTCCACTAGATCAGACGTGTCCTGATGATGCTGTTGTTGAGTCGTGTCAGACTCTTTGAGACCGCCAGGGACTGCAGCATGCCAGGCCTCCCTGTCCATCACCAGCTCCCTGAGTTGCTCAAACTCGTGTCCATCGAGTCGGTGATGCCATCCAACCATCTCATCCTCTGTTGCTCCCTTCTTCTCCTGCCTTCAATCTTTCCCATCCTCAGGGTCTTTTCCTGGAAGTCAGTTCTTTACATCAAGTAGCTTAAATATTGGAACTTCAGCATCAGTCCGTCCAATGAATATTCAGCACTGTATGGTTTATGTCTGTATGTAAAAGAAATGTGTGCAATGATACATTGCCGACTTTTGCACTGGTGCAGGGATTTATCTCTGGGATTAAATTGGATTGGGTGAAGCGGGGGTGATGTTTAGCAAAATGACTGTGGCTCAGCATGGTTCACTGGAGACAGGTCACTGGTACAAGGAGAAAAAATATATAAACATGGTATTGTGTCTTCACTGTAAATAAAACATGAAATTTTTACACAGCCCAAAAGATACGAAACAAACACCAGTTTGACCCTTTATAAGAAATTAAGTTGGAGACACAGTTTCAAACCGGAAGAACTGTTGCATAGAAATTCACACCCAAGGTGGGGAGGTTGTCAGGGTCCCCGAATTTCACGTTGATCACCCTGAGATTGAGGACTTAAGGTCAAACTTGACATTAATTAATAACGTCGGCAGCTTCCGTCTACCTTCAGGTGCCTGTTAGTTTTAAGTTTGTCAACATGGTGAAAATAATTTTGTTTTGTACAGCTACTGGTTCAGAAATATAGTGGTGTTGCACAGTGTTCATATATGTATCAAATGCTGTCTCCTTCTGTCTGATGAACCTGAGAGTCCATCGCCGATGCTTTAAAAAAAATAAAT
This sequence comes from Bison bison bison, assembly GCF_000754665.1. NCBI lineage: Eukaryota > Metazoa > Chordata > Mammalia > Artiodactyla > Bovidae > Bison > Bison bison. Next base: position 5,862 of record NW_011477584.1, on the reverse strand, counting down.
GTTTAAGTGTAACCATTGATAATGTCAGTTGCTATATTTGCAAACAAAAAAGTGAACCAAAAGACTATCACTGTGAATGTAATATGTGTTGCTATCACCAATATTTTTGAGAGAAATTCATGATAATGAAGGCATGCACAAATGGCTACTTTCATAAAATTCTCTTATTCCACACTTAGGAACTTATCCTTAGAAATGTGCCTAAGAGCCAAGTGTTCTTTACTATAGAAGGTTCACAGCATTTTGAATGCAGACCTGCTCCACATAATGTCAGTGTCCAGTCATAAATCTCAACAGACACAAATTTGAGCAAACTCGGGGAGATGGTGAAGGACAGGGAAGCCTGGCGTGCTGCAGTCCGCGGGGTCGCAAAGAGCTGGACACGACTGAGCGGATGAAAAACAAGAAATCAATTAAAGGAGCGTTGTGTGATGTGATTTTTAAGTGAAAAAGTCTGCTACAGAGCATTTCAAGTAGTCTCAATTATGTAAATGTATACAAATGTGTAGCAGCAACAGGGAGACTGCAGAAAATTGAAGGGATAAAAAGACTGGTGATGAAAGAGGAACGCATTCAGAAGAAGACTGAAAAATACCTACATTCTGATAGAAACGGGACACAGAAGCTGATCACTGCCTTGTTGCCATATTTCTTTGCATATTTCTTTCCTCTGTCCACAAGGGGCTCACTAGCTACAGACTGCAGAGTGCATGGTCTGTTCAAGGATGTCAGTCCTCAGCCAGTATGACCTTTACTCTGAAAGCCATAAATCCTGGCTTCTCCTAGGAGCTCTGGTCTCCTCTCTGTTCTTTGAAAACTTGGAATCAAGGGGGAAGCCGTCTAACTATTTCAAGATCCCTGTACATTAAACTCTTCAAAACTAATGGGTGCACAGTCTCTATGGCCATCTAGAGATGGCTCCTCCACCATCGCAGGCTAGCCACGATGGATGTTCTTGCTATCTTTTCACGATTGCAGTCCAGTTCAGTCACTCCGTCGTGTCTGATTCTTTGTGACCCCGTGGACTGCAGCACGCCAGGCTTCCCTGTCCTTCACCAACTCCCAGAGCTTGCTCAAACTCACATCCCATCGAGTCGGTGAGGCCATGTTTCATGTTTTAGCGTTGCTTAATTGACGTATAGTCGATTTACAAGGTTGTGTGACTTTCTGCTGTACAGCAAATTGATTCAGGTTTATATATATAATATTGTTCGTATTGTCTTCTGTGACGGCTTATTACAGGATATTGAATATAGTTCCCTGTACTTTACAGTGCAAAGTTGTCATTTGTCATCCTGTGTATACACTAGTCTGCCTCTACTAATCCCAGCCTCCCACCCCGTCCCTCCCCCACGGCAATCACGAGTCTGTCCCGTGTGTCTGCGGGTCTGTTTTCTGTCTCACAGATCAGCTCCTTTGTGCCGTGTATTAGATTCCACGTATCAGCGGTCTCATACAGTATTTGCATTGCTCTTTCTGACTCAGTTCAGCTAGTGTGATCGTCTCTAGGTCCATCCATGTTCCTGCATTTGGCATCAGTTCATTCGTTTTGCTGGCTGAGTAATATTCCTCTCTGTATGTTTAGCACTTCTTTGTTACATGATGGATGTGCTTGCTTGCGAACTTCCTTTCTCCCAGAGAGGCTGCTTTCCCAGTACATGGGGTGGAGGTTCTGCACCCAGGGGAGGGCATGCCTCCTACCTTTTGCTTTGGGCACATGCTCGTTTTCCTCTTTGCCAGCTGAGCTGGAAAGCAAACCAGGGTTGCATGTCGCTGCCCCCTCTGGAGTCTGGGGCGTGGAGAAACACTAAGCGTCTGTCTGTGCGCCTGCTTCTGTTGCTGCTACCGCGTCAGTGGAGAGAATGAGTGATACCTGTGTGTGTGTGTAAAATTAAAAGGAGCACTTAAGAAGCACCAGAGAGGTTCTTAAGAAGAGGCTGCAAGGCAGCTGGATGTGGAAGAAATGTAGGGCTTCAAATGTTTATGAAATAACAATGTTCAGAGGAACAGACTGGTTTCTTCTGAAGAAGTGGGTGCTTGACCTTCAGGTCAGCCCAAAAGTAAACGCTAGATGATCTAAACATACATGTCTATCTTTTGCCTGTTCTCCATCTATTACCTCTCTACATATCTATGCGTCCTCTATTATCTACCTATGAAGTCAATTTCAGTATCATATTTAGAGCCTTTTAGAAGGGACAGTCTGGAGCAGGAACTGGCTACCCACTCCAATATCCTTGCCTGGAGAATTTCATGGACAGAGGAGCCTGGTAGGCTGCAGTCCATGGGTCACTAAGAGTCAGACACGACTGAGTGACTTCACTTTCACTTTTCACTTTCATGCATTGGAGAAGGAAAGGGCAACCCACTCCAGTGTTCTTGCCTGGAGAATCCCAGGGACAGGGGAGCCTGGTGGGCTGCCATCTATGGGGTCGCACAGAGTCGGACGCGACTGAAGCGACTT
>NW_011477584.1:2619-2870 GCF_000754665.1 Bison bison bison | reverse complement strand
CCGTGCCATTCAAAGAGTTCTATGTTTCCCATGATCCTTTATGGGTTTTTACATTTATTTTATTGAACTTTTTGTTTGGTCTTGGAGTGTAGCCAATTAACAATGTTGTGATGGTTTCAGGTGGACAGCAGAGGGACTCAGCAATCCATACACATGTATCCATGCTCCCCCAAACTCCCCTCCCATCCAGGCTGCCGCATGACATGGAGCAGAGTTCCCTGTGCTGTCCAGCAGGTCCTTGCTGGTTCTCC
>NW_011477584.1:1118-2456 GCF_000754665.1 Bison bison bison | reverse complement strand
GTAAGTCTGTGTTAAAGTGTTCTTTATGATCAGATGTGGGCTTTTGCCAAAACTGCTCTGAAATTAGATAAAGATGAAGCCTAGGACTAGGAAGTTTTAAGGGCGCGATTTAATTACAAAAGAGATGGATCTCCAAAGATTGTGTTGTGTGAGATGCTGACATACAACAGGGGCAGAAAACCCACTTTGCCTTTAAAGGAGTCTGATCTGAACTCTCGGCATTTATTCAGATGTTCACAGTCTGTCTTGTATGAGAACAGGCGTTTTGACATAAATAGACGCAGCTTTGAAGAAGTGAGTTTTGTTATAAGCCACCAACAGTGAAACATAATCCTCTTTATAAAGAAGGAAAGCTTGCCCCAGTCGTCAGGGGACCTCAATTTATTTTTGCTTACCCCCGCAAGATCATATACTGTTTTGAAAGAAGGCTTTGAGAAAATAAAAAGCAGAAATGTGCTGAATCATTCATTCTTACAAAACGTAATATGGTTGGTTTCTACCACTTCAGACTACGTGGCAGAATACATCAGAGTGATGACATTTAAAAAGATTTAAACAGAAACAGGCTGCATTATTTGCAACGTGATGAAGGAGTTTTCACACTGTTATCGAAATGACCAAGGAAACCAATGCAGTGGTGCGTAAATGAAGCCTTTCGTATTTGTTGTTGCTGTTGTCCAGGCACTAAGTCACGTTCAGCTCTTTGTGACCCCATGGACTGCAGCACGCCAGGCCTTCCTGTCCATCATCATCTCCCAGAGCTTGCTCAAACTTTTGTCCATCGAGTTGGTGATGCCGTCCAACCATCTCATCCTCTGTCATCCCCTTCTCCTCCTGCTCCCAATCTTTCCCAGTATCAGGGTCTTTTCCAGTGAGTCAGCTCTTTGCATCAGGTGGCCAAAGCATTAGAGTTTCAGCTTCAGCGTCAGTCCTTCCAATGAACACCCAGGACTGATCCCCTTTAGGATGGACTGGTTGGATCTCCTTGCAGTCCAAGGGACTCTCAAGAGTCTTCTCCAACACCACAGTTCAAAAGCATCAATTCTTCAGTGCTCAGCTTTCTTTATAGGCCAATTTTCACATCCATACATGACCACTGGAAAAACCATAGCCTTAACTAGACAGGCCTTTTTGACAAAGTAATGTCTCTCCTTTTTAATATGCTGTCTAGGTTGGTCATAACTTTCCTTCCAAGGAGTAAGCGTCTTTTAATTTCATGGCTGCAGTCACCATCTGCAGTGATTTTGGAGCCCCCCAAATAAAGTCTGACACTGTTTCCACTATTTCTCCATCTATTTGCCATGAAGTGACAGGACCGGATGCCATGATCTTAGTCTG
>NW_011477584.1:0-898 GCF_000754665.1 Bison bison bison | reverse complement strand
TTCAGAATTTTCCATAGTTTGTTGTGATCCACACAGTCAAAGGCTTTGGCATAGTCAATAAAGCAGAAATAGATGTTTTTCTGGAACTCAATTGCTTTTTTGATGATCCAGCGGACGTTGGCAATTTGAACTCTGATTCCTCTGCCTTTTCTAAAACCAGCTTGAACATCTGGAAATAGGGAACCTTTCAGTATTTTCTTTTTGTCTTTTCAATGAGAAGTTCAGAGAGTTCATGTTTCATTACCGAGTGACAGTGAAATATTTGGAAGATCCTCCTACTGAAATCAGAGGACCATTGTGACTGCTAGCTCTGAAGACTCAGAGCTAATTAATGTCTTCGATTTGTAGTTTCTATATGTTGAATAAAATGATGTCAAAATATTAAATAATCCAGCATAAGTGCTCAGTATGGTGAACTGGCTCCTTATCAACTTGGGATCTTCAGCTTCTTCAACACACCATAAGGGAGTTTTTGTTGTTTTATCTTCACAGAAAGCAAAGTCAGCTAAGTGATATTTTCTTTCTACCTCAACATTTTTTTGTTGTTGTTACTAAGGATTTTTTTTTGTTTCTGAAAATATAACTTTGAACAGCTTTGCTTATTATGATGATGTTCAACTAGTAAGTTTAAAAAAAAAACATTTTTTTTGTTCACTCGCAGTATAGTTAATTTACAATGGCTTCCCTGGTGGCTGAAATCCACGTGCAGTGCAGGAGACCTGGGTTCAGTCGCTGGGTCAGGAAAATTCCTTGGAGAAGGGCATGGCAACCCACTCCAGTGTTCTTGCCTGGAGAATCCTATGGACAGAAGAGCCATGGGTCCAAAAAACACTGAATGTGACTGAGCAGCTAAGCGCACATTTTCTGTGTTCCAGCACAGTGAATCAGTTATAGAAAT
>NW_011477583.1:12879-14297 GCF_000754665.1 Bison bison bison | reverse complement strand
ACATCCTTAACCTCCAGGCAGGATACTGAAAGATAATTCTCTGGAGAATCTGGCCAATTCAAGAAAAAAGATGCACAACTATTTACATCAGAGGGTCCCTGATTATTGGCCCACCCAGATGCCTGAGAGTAGAGGTTAACAAGTCTGACCTTCCCAGACTCAGCTCTCATAAATTCATAGGGAAGTTTGAGCCAGACTATGACCAAGAGACTCTGTTCAGCTTACCTCTCCTGGGTATCTTCACCTAACAGTAACTTCAGTAACCAGCTAGGTGTGTGCTGGGCACTCTAGTTTTCAAAACAAAATAATATATATTATTTAGGTACACTATAATGAAAAGCAAAGAGTAACACAAAAGTCAGGGTAGATCCATGGCTGATTCATGTCGATGTATGGAGAAAACCACCACAATATTGTAAAGTAATTAGCCTCCAATTAAAGTAAATTAATTAATTCTTTAAAAAGTCAGGGTAGATATTATCTATAGTGATGAGGGAGGGGAATGCAAGTAGGAGGGACACACAGATAACTTCTAAGGTACCAGTAGTGTTCCATTTCTTAACAAAAGTAGAGTTTTACTATTCTTTATACTGTACATACAAATTTAATATACTCAGCTGCAGATATATTTCATAATAAAATTTCAATTTAAATAAAGAAAATGAGAGAAAAGAAAGCAATCAGAAAGAGAAAGGCTACAACTCTGATACTATAACGGGAGGGGAGGCTGGGGATAGGATTCACTTACCATTTCATATGCTACTTCCTCAGGTGTATCTGTTTCTAAATTGAAACTAAATTCAATAGCTTCATTATCTTTATGTTTGCCTTTCAATTTTTTAGGGTCTTCAACCCAGAGTCTTAAAGCCAGGGATGAATTTGAGCAATCATCTTCCTCTGCCAACTCCACTCTTAGTCCAGTATCCTCCGCAAAAAATGCGTGGTTTAGTAGGTCCCTTATAGACAACCTAATAAACAATATACAAACCTGTTATCAATTCTTCCAATCACAAACAAGACATAGAACACTTAATCAGTAAAAAAATCTGTCAAAGCAACAAGTTTATTTAAAATTTTCTATTAACTAAACCATTAATTTGTCTTATTTTAAGAAGAAAATCTTATATCCACTTATTATTATCAAGGATGCAAACAAACCTCGATTAACATGCATTTGTAGTGATCTTAATTAAGGACCATTAACAGTAACATATCCAGATACTGAAGTTTAACATATCTAAACGTATGCCTAGAGATAATTTGAAAAGTGCTGCAGTATGTTAGATGGATTCAGTATCTTCCCTAAATCACTGGCTTAAGTCACTAAAACTCTAACAATGGATTGTCAGCAAGGAAACTAAAAACTCTTCCAGATATATAAACTCTAAAGTAAATTAGCAATTCAAACTTTTTTTAAA
>NW_011477583.1:8364-10813 GCF_000754665.1 Bison bison bison | reverse complement strand
TTCTGTTTGGGTTGATGATAAAGTTCTGGAAATAGTGGTGATGATTGTACAACAATGTGAATGTGCATAATGCCACTGAATTGTACATTTAAGAATGATTAAAATGGTAAATCTTAGGTTATTTATATTTTACCATAATTAAAATATATAGATATAGCCTACTGGTACAAACACCAAGAATGTTGTATAATAAAGCTATAATTAAACAGGCTTTATCTTAGTGGCTTTTTATATTTTCAGATATGCAACAGTAAGCTTAGATAACTAATAAAAATGGGAGAGAGTCAGTGAAATGCTGGTGGAAATAATTTCTATAAAAGATCTATTATCCAATTTAATCATAATCAACTGGAGATAAAACACTAACCTACCAATTTAAGTAAGCAACTGTCCAAAGCTCAAATTAAAGAGAAAAGCTAAAACTAAAATTGTGAGAAAAATATACATTGTGACACAAATAAATTTAGAATTATTATTTCTTGAAAAAAATAGCCCTGTCAGCTTTACCATTATCATGACACAAGAACACATGGACAAATTTAAAAAAAAATAGCTAGTGAGTTGATGCTTAAATTTTTCTTAAACTATCATAAAAAACCATTTAAGTACTTATGTGAAGTTGACAATGCAGAAACTCTCCAATATCTATTAACTGTTAGAATAAAGTTTACCTGAGAGGGAACTGTTAAACTGATGGCTAAAAGTGATGAAGCTTAATATCAGGTCAAGGAAAATTCAATACATAATATAAATTTAAAATGGCAACAAAAGGCAATAATACACTTCACTATAAACAGTATGGTTTGGCTTCCACTCAAAAGTCATACCCAGCATGATTCAAAGGTCAGAAAAAGACCCAAAGCAAGATAAGAGAAAAATTCATCCATTAGTTATGTCTTTTCACTATATATGCACCCACCTTTCAGATTTGTTTTGACGAATACATCCTTCGATGATTTCTTTCACTTCAGGATCAGTGACTTTATCAAAACTGGCTGGTTTTATACCCTGGAAGAGGAAAAATGGTTTCTAGTCACAAATTAAGCAATTGAAACCCCAGACCAACATGACACTTAGTAAAATAATGATTTTTTTAAACACTAAACCACATTCAAACCTTAAATGAAATAAATATATATAAACAATATAAGTTTAACAACTTTTTGACAAGGATTTTGTCACCATTCTACAAACAACAGTGAAAAACTGTAAACAATCTAAATCTTTAATAACAGAAGTAATAGTATATAAACTATGTGATATACATATAAATACAAATGCTAATAAACAGAAACTAAAAATAGTCTCACAGTAATTAAAACAATGGAGAATTCTCATACTACAACATTAAGCAGAAAAAACACAGGATTTCAAAATGTACCTACAGTATAACCCCAATCAGTAAAATATAATAAATAAGTATTTCTTGGAATCAGAAAAATCAATGTTATTAAAAAAACACTTTCAGAAATTCTAAATAAGGAATTTTCTACTGCCAACATATCAAGTCAGTATTTCAAAGTCTTCTAGAATGGCTAGACACAATCAATAAATATACATATAACTATATATATATATATATAGTTATATGCATAAACTTTTAAGAAATTTATATTGTTTTTATCCTCAAACAATATCAAAATATTGAGAGAACCTTAAGCTAATTGTCATGTTCTAGGAATTCAATATCAAATCAATGAAGTCCATATAATTCAAAACGTTTTTATAACTGTGCTTGCTGCCTAAACCTGCTTATTTTACATTCTATAACCCTTAATTTATGAGTTTTATATTTAAAAAATAATACGAGATTGCTGCCATCACTTAATAGAAAATTCCAAATTAAGCTACAAGCAGAAAGGTATAATAGAATAATTATCACAGAATGAGGCAATCTAAGATTTCGTTCTGGGTCTGTCACACTACCTTACAGTATATAGAATCAGAAAGCCAAATATCATATTGTAGATAAATCTGGTGAGATTAGGAGTTAATTTGGGCCTCAAATTCAAGCAGCTTTAGTAGACATGGAAATCTGAATTGTGATATTGCATTTTTGTGACTTTGATATAAAAGAATAAAGTTACCAATCAAAAAATGGAGTTTTTAATTCTTATAGAAAATACCCTCTTTGATCTTTGCACTGATCTCTTAACTACTCCCAAGGCCTAGAAAATTATTGCTTTTCTCTGCTCCTGGGGGGAAATAACTGGGGAGCTGAAACTTAAAAAATCAAGCACAGACTCTTCCATTTGTGGCCCAAATTAAAAGAGCATTCTAGCCTCATTGGAGAAGGCAATGGCAACCCACTCCAGTACTCTTGCCTGGAAAATCCCATGCATAGAGGAGCCTGGTAGGCTGCAGTCCATGGGGTCACTAGGAGTCGGACACGATTGAGCGACTTCACTTTCACTTTTCACTTTTATGCATTGGAGAAGGAAATGGCAAC
>NW_011477583.1:3901-5890 GCF_000754665.1 Bison bison bison | reverse complement strand
TACTCTCCTTTTTCTCCACCAGGTAGCCTCTATCTCCTCCCTCCCCCTTCTCTTCTCTACCCTACTCTGTGAATCTCTTTGTGTTCCGGGCTGTGGAGAACACTTAGGGAACTGATTACTGGCTGGATCTGTCTTGCTCCTTTTGATTCCCCCTTTTCTCCTCCTGGTCACCTCTGTCTCCTTCCTCCCTCTTCTCTTCTTTGTGTAAATCCATGAACCTCTCTGAGGGGTCCAGACTGTGGAGAGCTCATAGGGAATTGATTACTCTCTAGCTTGGTCTCTCCCCTTTTCATTCCCCCCTCTTCTCCTCGTGGTCACCTCTCCCTCCTCCCTCTTCTCTTCTCCATGTAACTCTATGAACCTCTCCAGGTTTCCCTCACTGTGGAGAATCTTTTCATCATTAACCTAGATGTTTTATCATCAGTGCTGTATAGATGGAGAAGCCTTGAAGCTACTGTAAGAATCAGACTGAAAACCAGAGACAGGAGCTTAAGTCCAAAACCTGAGAATACCAGAGAACTCCTGACTCCAGGGAACATTTATCGATAAGAGCTCATCAAAAGCCTCCATACCTACTCTGAAACCAAGTACCACCCAAGAGCCAACAAGTTCCAGAGCAAGACGTACCACACAAATTCTCCCAGCAACACAGGAACATAGCCTTGAGCTGCAATATTCAGGCTGCCCAAAGTCACACCAAACCCATAGACATCTCAAAACTCACTACTGGACACTTCATTGCACTCCAGAGAGAAGAAATCCAGATCCACCCGCCAGAACACCGATGCAAGGTTCCCTAACCAGGAAACCTTGACAAGCCACCTGTCCTACCCCACCCACAGGGAGCAACCTCCACAATAAAGAGGAACCACAAACTGCCAGCATATAGAAAGGCCACCCCAAACATAGCAATCTAAACAAGATGAAAATGCAGAGAAATACTCAGCAAGTAAAGGAACATGATAAATGCCCACCAAACCAAACAAAAGAGGAAAAGATATGGAGTCTACCTTAAAAAGAATTCAGAATAATGATAGTAAAAGTGATCCAACATTTTGAAAACAAAATGGAGTTACATACAAATAGCCTGGAGACAAGGATTGAGAAGATGCAAGAAATGTTTAACAAGGACTTACAAGAAATAAAAGAGTCAATAAATAATGAACAATGCAATAAATTAGATCAAAAACACTCTGGAGGGAACCAACAGTAGAATAATGGAAGCAGAAGATAAGTGAGGTAGAAGATAAATGAGGTAGGAGATAGAATGGTGGAAATAAATGAAGCAGAGACGAAAAATGAAAAAAAGAATTAAAAGAAATGAGGAAAACTTCAGAGACCGCTAGGACAATGTTAAATGCCCCAACATGCGAATCATAGGAGTCCCAGAAGAAGAAGACAAAAAGAAAGGCCATGAGAAAATATTTTAGGACATAATAATTGAAAACTTCCCTAAAATGGGGAAGGAAATAGTCACCCAAGTCCAAGAAACCCAGAGAGTGCCAATATGATAAACCCAAGGCAAAACACCCCAAGACACAAATTAATCAAATTAACAAGATCAAACACAAAGAACAAATATTAAAAGCAGCAAGGGAAGAACAACAAATAACACACAAGGGGAAACCAATTAGGATAAGAGCTGATCTTTCAAAAGAAACTCTTCAGGCAAGAAGAGAATGGCAGGACATACTTAAGGTGACAAAAGAGAAAAACCTACACCCAGATCATTGTACCCAGCAAGGATCTCATTCAAATATGAAGGAGAAATCAAAAGCTTTTCAGACAAGCAAAAGCTGAGAGAATTCAGCACCACCAAACCAGCTCTCCAATAAACGCTAAAGGATCTTCTCTAGACAGGAAACACAGAAAGGGTGTATAAACTCGAACCCAAAACAACAAAGTAAATGGCAATGGGATCATACTTATGAATAATTACCTTAAATGTAAATGGGTTCAATGCCCCAACCAAAAGACAAAGACTGGCTG
>NW_011477583.1:0-1146 GCF_000754665.1 Bison bison bison | reverse complement strand
GATCGGAAAAGAAGAAGTAAAACTCTCACTGTTTGCAGATGACATGATCCTCTACATAGAAAAGACCTAAAGACTCCACCAGAAAATCACTAGAGCTAATGAATGAATACAGCAAAGTTGCAGGATATAAAATTAACACACAGAAATCCTTTACATTCCTCTACACTAACAATGAGAAAACAGAAAGAGAAATTAAGGAAACAATTTCATTCACCATTGCAACGAAAAGAATAAAATACCTAGGAATATATTTTTTACCTAAAGAAACAAAAGATCTGTATATAGAAAACTATAAAACACTGATGAAAGAAATCAAAGAGGACACTAATATAGGGAGAAATATACCATGTTCATGAATTGGAAGAATCAATATAGTGAAAATGAGTATAATACCCAAAGCAATCTATAGATTCAATGCAATCCCTATCAAGCTCCCAATGGTATTTTTCAGAGAATTAGAACAAATAATTTCACAGTTTGTATGGAAATACAAAAAACCTCGAATAGCCAAAGCAATCTTGAGAAAGAATGGAACTGGAGGAATCAACCTGCCTGACTTCAGGCTCTACTACAAAGCCACAGTCATCACGACAGTATGGTACAGGCACAAAGAAAGAAATATAGATCAATGGAACAAAATAGAAAGCCCAGAGATAAATCCACGCACCTATGGACACCTTATCTTTGACAAAGGAGGCAAGAATATACAACGGAGAAAAGACAATCTCTTTAACAAGTGGTGCTGGGAAAACTGGTCAACCACTTGTAAAAGAATGAAACTAGAACACTTTCTAACACTATACACAAAAATAAATTCAAAATGGATTAAAGATCTAAATGTAAGACCAGAAACTATAAAACTCCTAGAGGAGAACATAGGCAAAACACTCTGACATAAATCACAGCAGGATCCGCTATGACCCACCTCCCAGAATATCGGGAAAAAAGCAAAAATAAATAAATGGGACCTGATTAAACGTAAAAGCTTTTGCACAATGAAGGAAACTATAAGCAAGGTGAAAAGACAGCCTTCAGAATGGGAGAAAATAATAGCAAATGAAGCAACTGACAAAGAATTAATCTCAAAAATATAGAAGCAGCTCCTACAGCTCAATTCCAGAAAAATAAACAACCCAATCAAAAAAT